>NW_028261381.1:41154401-41366901 GCF_051295495.1 Thamnophis sirtalis | reverse complement strand
CTAAATGTACTCATTTTTAAAATATGCAAAATGAATAGATACTGAGCATATTGTTGTATAGTGCAAAACCATTTTACTGCAGTGAAATTCCCCAGGAGCAAAATATTATCTGTGATTAGGGAATAATGTTCTCTTTCTACCCATTATTATGCCTGGTAGCAACAGGCGCTATTCCATTTATTTCAAAAGCACTCTGACCTTGAGTATTGGGTTTTCCCAACAAAGAACACTGTCCATATTTATTAGCACAATGTATATTGTTTTATAAAGGAAGAAAATCAGTGTAATATTCCTATGCTTTACTAGCATCTTTTAAGATGGCAATTTTTAAAGAAAACACATTTTTTGCGGATGAATAGCTACACTTTATAAACCTATTATCATCCTTAAAAATGTAATAAAGCATGTTTAGGTATTCATGGCCAAACAATTTTAAATGTGCACTTTTAAGAAAAACAGCTTTGTTATCCTGTTACATAATTCAAAAATATTTCATAATTGTGTTAAAGCTATTATTTTAGACCAGATAAGTAGCTGAGGATAAAATAAGAGAAATCTTTCGCAATACAAACTTTATAGTATAATATAGAAAGAAGTCCACTCTACATACATTTCAAACTTTTTTTGTTTCCAATATTGTCCTTGAAAAAAAGTTTATAAAAATTTGATTTAGAGAAATTGTTTAAACTAGTAAATGGCAAGTGAAAAATATTGTAAATTATAAGGTTTTATGAATTATGTTTTCCATATTTCAAGAGAATCCTATATTTTCCAGATTCTGCTTGAAAACCTACAATCCTAGGAAGTTAAGTGCTAAGATATTTGGTGTGCATTTATGATCTTGTTCAATATCTAAGTATTAGAACAACTTTGGATGCGCTATTATAAACTGAATCATATTTATAAACATCTTCTAAATATCTAAGGTAATAATAGAGGTTGAATGACCAACATAATACTTTTTAAACTCTGAAGGAATATTCCTGCAGAATTCCTCTGAAGGTAACCTTACAAATAAATATATATATATTTACAGCAAATTAATAATTCACTTTCTTTTTAAACTATAGGAGAACAGGTTCTCAGCTAATTAAGCAGAATAATTGTGGAACAATTGGAGGTTACTGTGGCTTAAACTGGAATGGTTTAGGTCCCCCAAGAAGAATTATAGATATGTTTCATGTTGAAATTAAGAGAATACTTGTCTAGTATTCTCTGAATTGTTGTAAGATTCAGCAAATACTGTACTTAAAACTCATCTGGAAATTAGGAAAGGAAAAGGGACTATAGGAATATAAAGATTTCTATTCTTATAGCCTCCAATCATTGCAGAGGAATGAGAAAAACATCTGGATTTCTTGGTACTTCACAAACAGATTTCAGTACCATACAGATGTAACTTGTCTCAAGAGTGCCTTCAATTTTGTTTACAGTGTCATTACTGATGTAAGCAAGGATAAATGTATTATTGGTATTCATACTAATGGGTTAAGCTCTTAATTAGTAGATAATATGGCAATAAAATAAATAATGCGAACATTGTTACCTGGTGGCAATGTTTGTCTTACTGGTGAAGATTGTCTGTCAAATATTTTCCAGTCTATTGTTGAAATGCCTGTAACATTCTGATAATCAGAATCAGTGGTGGGTTTCTGCCGGTTCGCACCGGATCGGGAGAACCGGATGGTGAAATGGACCCGGAAGTAACTTCCGGAACACCTGCCCCGGCCCTGTCACTCCACGCTAACCCCTGCCCGCTGGAGAGGTCCAGCGGCACAATCCACCAGACAGCAGAGGGAAGCTCAGGAGTTTTCTCCTGGATTCCCCTCTGTCTTCCCTCCTCCGATCTCCCAAAGTTCTTTCCCCAGCGTGTGATAGTTTTGTCCTGGATTCCTCTCTGTCTTGCCTCCTCCGATCTCCCAAAGTTCTTTACCCAGTGTGTGATAGCTTTCTACTGGATTCCCCTGTGCCTTGCCTCCACTGATCTCCCAAAGTTCTTTCCCCAATGTGTGATAGCTTTGTCCGGGATTCCTCTCTGTCCTGCCTTCTCTGATCTCCCTAATTTCGGCCCTTAATCCTCCAGTTGTCTATTTTTGGGAGGTTTTCCCCTCTCTCTCCCCTTTTCTTAGGAGTTCCAAAAAAGTTTGCCACATGGCTTGGGGGTGGTCATGTGACTGAGTGTGCATGAGTGATGTCAAGTTGGCCGTACCTGCCCGGTCACATGACTGCCAAGCCATGTCCACAAAATTGGCCACACCCACAGAATAGGTTCTAAAAAAAATTGAAATCCACCACTGATCAGAATGTAAGTTACACAGCCACTGTATCTAGTTTCTGTCCACTCAAAACTACCATATAATAGCAAGTCATTACAAACTTATTGGGAACTTGAAATTTTGTGACATTTCATGAGGATAGCAAATAGATAGCAAGTCCTTTTCTTTGATCAGCTTTCTCTGTTAAATATTGTTTCAGTGCTATTTAAATGTTATGGTTCTCTGGATGTATACTTTCTACTTGTGTCTATATTTTTGGCATTTCTCTGGCTAGTGGCTAAACAATATTCCTACAAAAAAAACCATCACAGCCAGAGACTTACAATGCTAAGAATATCCCAAGTACCACATGACTGCCAAAACACATTGTTTATGTGTATTTTTCTTTGAATGTGAAGTGTTTAAAGGCGGTTGTCCCAGAAAATGTCTGCTACATGGAAATGCTTACTAATGTCCAAGTCATCACCCAGCCAGAAAGCAGATGGTGAAAGCAGACTCTTGGCTGGAAAAATTACTCAGTTTTGAAGCACTGGAGTTAAGTGGCTGGGATTACACATAATCATCCCAAATATTTTGTATTATATTTATTTGTCCTTCATGGCAAGCAAAGCTAAATCAATCAAATGACCAAGAATTTCCTAAGGACTCTTTTCACAACAGAGGATGATAGGACTGATGTATGAATTTCATTTCATTCTGAGCATAGTCTGAAGCCACATAATATTGTGGAGCTTTCAGTGGTCCTTATCATTAGCAGATCAGCTCTTAAGAAAACTCAAAAGTTCACTTGGTCTGCAGGGCTATTTCTGTAACCCTTGCCTTGCACTGCATAGGCACATGGATTCAATCCCCCAAAAGAAGCTTAGCCTGGCAAATCTGGTTATCCTGCATCTCTTCCTCCTCCTCCTCAAAGTTTAATAATTTAGGAAGTTTTTGTCTGAGCCACTTATGAATATAATCCCGGTATTGTAAACTTCAAAAAATACTCTATAGCCAATCGACTCATTTCTGTCAAAGTCAGCTTTCTTACTCTCTATAATAATTATTTTATGCCAATCTGGAAGTGATGTTACTGGTGCTTTCTTAGTCTGGAACAGTGATGGGGAACCTTTTCGGCACCGAGTGCCAAAAAGGGAGTGTGCATGTGTGTGTGCTCATCGTGAATGCGACCCGGGAGAGGAGCTGCCCAGTGTGCATGCTGGAGCAGACATGTGCACCAGGCAGCTCCTCTTCCAGTTTCTGGCACACTTGCATGCATAATGATCAGCTGGCTGGAACGCATGCACATGCGGAAACCGGAAGATTAGCTCTTCCAGTTTCTGGCACTGCCACATGCACAAATGCCAGCTGATCGTCACATGCGCATGCACACCAGAAACCTGGAAGAGCAACAAGCAAGGCCACATGTGCCAGGTGACATAGCTCTGTGTGACACTTTGGGCATGTTCTCCATCACAGGTCTAGCATCATAATCATAGCTGCTTGTGCTCTATTTTAAATGGAACCCACTATTTTCACTAAAATCCAAGCTAGCTAGAGAAAGAAATTATTTGTAATTCAGGGTTGAGCTGTGAAGCCCTTGGTGCTCTCTGAGCTTGGGGTTTTTCTTGCAGATGTTTCATTATTAAGCTAGGTAACAGCATCAATGTAATGAAATGTCTGCAAGAAAACCATCAAGCTCAGAGAGCACCAAGGACCCCACAATCCAAGCTATCTCTGTCAGACAGAAACCCACGTTTGTCATTTCCAAACTAGATCCTTCTGTATTTCATTCTGTTTCCTTGATAAACAAAAAAACCTTTCACAGTATCTATTTTTATTATCTTTATGGCATATCCACATTCATAATTTTAGCTGTTCCTATCCTGGCCAATCAGCCAGCTTAACAAAATCCTGTCTATCCTGAGACACTTTGGCAACAGCTTGCAAATATTCAGCATAAACTACAGGCTACTATGGCAACTCATTAGATAATTTTCCTGCTGAGATGCCCTCTTACCTTTCTGTCCCAGGAAAACAACTACCAATTGTTTTCTTTTCTATGGTGACTCTATTTGGAAATGTATACTTTGGTAAGCATGTGTCAGAGGTGGGTTGCTGCCAGTTCAACTGAACCGGTAGTGGAATTCAGGCCTGGGTTGCAGAACCAGAAGTGACCCAAGCCTGACATGTCCACGAACTGGTTCCCTCACTGCGACTGATGTCACCGCCATGTTGGATTTTAGTGACTGTGCATGCGCAGTACATTGTACATTGTTCTGCACATGCACGCATAACAATTTACATTGAACAGCGCATGCAGGGAGAGGGGGTTTGTGAACCAGTAGTAAAACTGACATCAACCCATCCCTGGTGTGTGTGTGTGTGTGTGTGTGTGTGTGTGTGTGTGTGTGTGTGTGTGTGTAGTGTATATACAATGGCACACTAGCAATTTGAAAATGAAAACTCAATTCTTCCCATCCAGTTCCATTCCACTCTATAACTCCTTTATTTTTTTGGAGGGGAGGGGGTGGAAATAGCACAAGGGTTATTATCTTTACTTAGTATTGACAAGAGTGTCAATTATAATTTTGCTTTTTCTTCTTCTTCTTCTTCTTCTTCTTCTTCTTCTTCTTCTTCTTCTTCTTCTTCTTCTTCTTCTTCTTCTTCTTCTTCTTCTTCTTCTTCTTCTTCTTAAAGCACAGTTTTTCTTTTCCTGAATATCTACTTGTCCTCCTGGGTTTTTTTTAAAGCATCCAAAATTAAATTATTTTATCATTTTTCAAATCATCTTAAGGAGATTTTCCCTCTCAACAATAGATTGCTCATATTGTAATGAGCCCAGTGTAGAATTTGGCTGAATCTTATATTAGAACAGAGTAATTATTTAAGTGAAATGGATGTATTAGCCAAGCAGTTCTTCTCTGTGAGAGGTATAGATGACTGTGGGTAGTAAATGAGTATATTAAATACAAACTTGAATAGGTATTTGGGTTACTTTTAGATCTAGCTATTCTTCAGATGATTTTTAACCTACCTATGGTCTACAAATAGCTATTTCTGAGTTTGCTATTTGTGTCAACATTTGCCACATGAGGATACATGCTTAGAACAGAGTTTTCATTCCATACATGCAAATGCAACTGTACATATTGTTGGAAGAAATGTCTATCTAGGTTCAGTTCCAAGTAGGGAGAAAGACACTGGAAATATGGAGGCTGTTTAGAAAGATGGTTTAATGTTGGACAGCACCACAGGGTTTGAGGTCCTGGGCAATTGAGCACATGGGTGAGAGAGAGGGAGAGAGAGAGACATTTATACCTTCTCTTGGGCTTTGCAAGAAACGTATCCTATTGGTTGTCAGACTCCCACCCTTATAGGCTGTCTGTGTCCCAGGCTTGGTTGAATCTTGCTGGGTGATGATATAATGAAGAGAGTTGTGTTCTGAAAGAGTGTTGGGCAGTTCCTATTATGGCTTAATGGCTTTGTCCTGGTTTGGATCTTGAGTGAGAGCTAATCCTATTATGTCCTGAGGGTGAAGGTCTTTTGTTTTGTAGCCAAGCTATCCCAACCTTTTGTCTTGTAGATAGGATGGCCCAGTCTTTCTGGGGCCATTAACAAAGGTGGGGGCTACTTTCCAAGAGGATTTTTCTCTTTTTCTCATACAGGGAGGTATAATATTCTGCCTTTTTAATATATTTCCTAGAATATTTCATTTTTCTAGGAGAGGGGTGGGTGCTAATTTCCTACAATATGTAAAAGAATTTAGGACAACACAGTAGCTAAAAAGATGTTCAAAAGAAGCAAAACAACAACAAAAAACCTGCTATCCCAATACAGAAAGTAGTCTCTCTGGTGGAAGGCAGTTATGGAGTGAATGCAACACTATAAACAAAGTTGTCATTTTAGATTTCAGTAAGAAAGACAATATTATTTACCATGATGCAAAGTCCACAGCCAAGCTTGTGGCCTTCTCGTGAATATAATTATTTACATTGTCCCCAGGTCTGATAAAAGCTTTTGTTGCAATTACCATTTTGTAGCTTAAACAAATAGATAAACCAGCCAAATTCGGAGTACCGAGAGGCTTAGTGATTTAGGGCTAAAGTCAGATCACTGTTTTTCTGGGGTTGTGAAGAGAAATGGCTATGTGCTTAATAAAGCAGGTTAAACTTAAGGTTCAATCAGGTAAGGTAAGTGCGTATTTCTCAGTCAAATTAATATTTTATATTATGGTCCTTGAATTCCCACTTTAGGGTATTGTCAATATATGCCTCTCTTTGGCACAATTCTGTGCATCTCACTAAAATGAAGGGAAGCTAATCAAGAGCACTTCTAATCTTCACCCCACTGCTGTCAAATCTTCAGTCAGTCCTTCCACATTTAGGATGGAGAATTTTACTATAGCAATCTAATGTTTACTTTAAAAATATGCCTATGCCTAATTAAGCCCAGTGTTTCAACTCAGAAGTATTATACCAGCTGGGAAACATAAAGTAGAGTATTTACATTACTTAAAAACAAGTACCAAAAGAATAGAAACCATACTGCGTGTAACCTAGCAACAGAAAGAAAGCAATTATCAAATGCTAACTACTCAGTGGATTGTCCTTTGTCAATAGCAGCCTTTCCCAATAAAAACCTTTGCATTTGACACAGCTCCATGTGCCACAAACAAGATATAGTAGGATCTCAGCTGGATTATTGGACTCTGGTGAACCCATTCATTCATGTTCTGAGTAGTGCATAATGGATAACCACCCAGAGTTGCTCTGGAGAGTGAGATGAGCAATGTATAAATTTAATAAATAAATAAAACCCTGGCAACTTTAATAAGTGTGGACTTCAACTTCCAGAATCCTCCAACCAGTCATGATTTAAAATTTAAAATTTTTAACATTTTAAATTTGCCAAGGTTGAAAAACACTGGTGAAAACTTGGCTTGTCCAGTCAAGTTAGGAAAGAGACTTGGATGGAGTAACAGATAGTAATAGAACAGGGGTGTGAAACTCCTGGCCCATGGGCTGGATGCATCATACGCTGGCCATACCCGGTTCAGCAAAGGGGGGGGGGGGAATCAGAATACATCATGTGATGATGACGTGATGACATGAGTTTGATACCCCTGTAATAAAAGAAGCTTTGTCTGGGTCATTTTAGAAAAAAAAATTGCAAACTATTTCAGCTTTCTAGATCAGTTTCTCATCTCTACGATGTTGCATTTCAAGTGACATATTTAGCAATGGCCTAGAACAGATTACCACACAAACTTCCTCCTTTATCTCATTTCTCTACAGAATTCACCTGCCTTTCCTCAAATGTACCTGGAATGGAGCAGTCATAATGATGAATAAAAGCAGCTCCAGAGGTGCACAATATAGAGATTGTATGTAATCCTCACGAAAGCTTTCTCAGGCCCACCAAAGCTATTCCTGTAAGACCAAAATCATTTAATAGGGAGGATATTATTAAATATGTGATTGGAAAATAATATTAATTATATCTCTTGTAGAATATAAAAGATATGAAATGAAATAGTTTGGTCTTCACCCTACCACTATTTTTAGGAGTATACAAAGGGCATAAAGCTTGAAAAAGAGTCATACAAATTAAGAACTTTTGCAGATGATTTTATCGTGGTTTTGGCAGCTCCCCTAAAGGGATCTGAACTTTAAATGAGTAAATTAAAAGAATTGGGGCCAGACTTATGACTACATCTCCAACAATTGGGGGATAAATGTAAGTACATTTTGGCCAATCTTGCTGGGGGCAAATGCCACCTTAAAAACATGTTATAGAACATTCTACCATATGTGGTGGACGTGCCCCACCACAAGGAAATACTGCCGCAAAATTCGGAAATAATTGGAAGAAATTACGGAGCAAAAAATAGAACTAAAACCAAAAGCATTCTTATTAGGACTATTAGATCAAAAATGGATAAACAACTTCAATACATAATGATACATATACTCACTGCAGCTAGGATTGCTTTAGCACAAAACGGGGAAAAAATCAATACACTCGCAGTTGAAATAATAATTAGAAAAATACTCAAATGTGCAGAGATGGACAAAATGACAATAGAACTAAAAGAAAGAGAAGAATCGGATTTCTATAAAATTTGGAATACAATCTATAACTGGCTAGAAAAAAGAAGCCAAAACAGAAAATAGAGATTGTAAATATAAAAGTGATATAAATAATTAATATTATTATGTGTTACTACTACTGCTGTTATATTATAGGACAAAGTAAAAGCAATAAGAAGGCAATACAAAATGGGGAACTAGAAAGGCTAAATATGAAAGCCAGTATAGAAGGCTGTATAATTGCTTTACATTATTATGTATGTTTTGTGTTCTGTTTTTTCTTATTGTGCTTTTCTTTCTGTTTTTAAAGATTAAAATGTCCAATAAAACTATTTTTTTTTAAAAATAAAAGAATTGGGGCCATTAGCAGGTTTCAAGATGAATAAACAGAAGAGAAATATGTTGATAGAAAACATGAACAAATGAGATCGAGCAGGATTAATGAATAATACAGATTTTAAGATTAAGAAGGTAAAATATTTGAGTATAACTACAAAAAATATGATTTTTATGTTCTTCCAAAATTACTAGGCTAGGACATGGAATAAAGTTAAAAATGATATATCAAGATGGGACAAATTACAATTGCCACTACGTTGTTGGATAGAATTTCTGTGATTAATATAAATGTTTTAATGGCTAAGATCTCTGCCTAGTGTGCCTAGTATGCCATATAGCCCAGGTTCAAATCCCAGTAAGGGTGTGGCTAGCTGATGAGAGCTAAATAGCTTGAAATAGATCTATACTAGTCTCCCTTTATTTATTTATCAGCACAAATAAAAAAACACAAATATAACAAAGGCAACAGTAAAAATATTGGGTTTCTGTCGTGATGGACTCTTGTGACGAGCCGAAGGACAGATGATGGAAGCAGTTAGCTTCCTCCCATAATTGGGGCTTACCAGGGGTTGTAAAAATCATATATATATATATATATATATATATATATATATATATATATATATATATATATATATATATATATATATATATATATATATATATATATATATATATATATATACATACACATACATATATATATATATATATATATATATATATATATATATATATATATATATATATATATATATATATATATATACATACACACACATATATATATATATATATATATATATATATATATATATATATATATATATATATATATATATATATACATACACACATACATACATACACACATACATACATACACACATACATACATACATATATATGATTTTAATATGTATTTAATCGAGAACAAGAATGTATGATGACATGGGCTGAAAAATGTAATTATAATATACAAATGGATCAATGTGAAACTCTGTAGTTTGAAATTTACATTATGTTACTGTGTCATCTTAAAGAGAATTTTTGCAAAATGATGTCTCATTGGTCACCAGAGAAATTGTTTAGAATGTATAAAGTTATTTTGAATCTTTTATGAAAATTTAAACTACCGTATTTTTGGACTATAAGACGCACCAGAGTATAAGATGCACCAAGATTTTGAAGAGGTAAATTTTTTTTAAATTTTTTTTGCAATCTGCAGGCCTCCCAAACCTTCTGCACACCTCATTTTTTGTGAAAACAAAGTATACAGAGAGCTTGCGAGGCCTGTAAAGTACTCCTGCTCCTGGGGGGCAAAAATGAGCAAAAATGGCCCATTTTCCCCAAAAAACAGGGCATACATAGGCTTTGGGAGGCTTGTAGACTGCTACTAGGGGCTGGGGGGGAAATGAGCCTGTTTTTCACTCATTTTTGCTCTTTGCAGCCCCCAGGAGCACTTTGCAGACCTCCCAAATTCTCTGCACATCCATTTTTGTGAAAGGGGCGGGGTTTCAAGAGATCAAAAATGCTGCATTCAGTGTATAAGACGCACCCAGATTTTCACCCTCTTTTTTTGGAGAAAAAGGTGCATCTTATACTCTGAAAAATATGGTATATGAAGGGACATTTTGTTTAGTAGATATGTAAAAAAGCTTTAAAATTGTAGGCATATACATATATTAATTCAGAAGATTTTTAAAGACCAAAATTAAAATTGCAACCAAAGGTTTTTGTGGTGGACTAATGAACAGAAAACTAGAAAAAAAGTAATGGAACTTGGTATTTATATATAACAACTGCAACAAGACTATTTATATGTTCAAAAGTGGAAAGATTTGACATGACCCACAAGAGAAATGATTAGTGAAGATGACAGAACTTGCAGAGATAGTTAAATTAATTTCCTTGATTAGAGAAAAGCCAATATCTACATTTATGGCTGACTGGAAACCTTTTGTAGACTTTTTGTATGAAGCACAAAAAATGCTTCATTTTTACATTTGGTTTTGATGATAAGAAAAAATTGGATAATAAAAAAGTGAGTTTTTATTGCAATCAGAGTAAGAGATAATTTAGTAATCGTATTTGCTGCAAAAGAAATCAGAAACATATTTCTATTTCTTTTTGTTCTTTCTTTTTGCAGTTTTTTCCTTCTTTCTCTCTCTCTTTCTCTCCACCCACTTTATTTTATATTAGTTTCTATCACTTTTATGTTATTTTCTAAACTTCTAATAAAAAAAAGTATGAGAAAAAATAGGAAACACAAAACTTCCCCGGATAATGGAATAAAGCTATTTTGCATACAGTATGTGACCCATGTTTTAACCACAAAGGATTTATCTGATCTATTATTCTTTGTCCCATAGTAACCAATCACATGAATTTTGGAAGTTCATAAATATTGCAACACCTTTTGGTAAAAGCAGTAAAAACATAGGGACATCACTGGTTATCCTCTCTAATTTAGAAACAACCTAGCAAGGGATCAAACTTTGTGGTGGTCTTTGGTTGTATAATGTATTTATAGACAAATCTATAAGGAATCATTGCGATGATGGCAGAGATGAAATAGTACATCCTTTTTCATTCAGACTATGCCTTGTTGTTGGCTAAAAACTTGAAAGATTTGCCAAGAATGTTATGTAGATTCAATAAGAAATATGGATCTAAAAAAATCAATGGATTAGGGCCAAGGTTTGGTTCCAATCCATTGACAGGTATGACAAATAAAATGGAGCAAACAATTATATATAAATAGCTACAGATAAAGGTTCCCTTTGAACATATGTGCTAGTCATTTCTGACTCTAAAGGGTGGTGCTCATCTACATTTCAAACCCGAAGGGCCAGCTCTGTCCAAAGATGTCTCCAGTGGCCGGCATGACTAAAAGCTGAAGGCACACGGAATGCTGTTACCTTCCCACCAAAGTGGCCCATATTTTTCAACTTGCATTTTTTATGTGCTTTCGAACTGCTAGGTTGGCAGAGGCTGGGACAAGTAATGGGAGCTCACTCTGTTACGTGGCGTTATGGATTCAAACTGCTGATCTTTCTGATCGACAAACTCAGTATCTTAACCACTGAGCCAGTGTGTCCCCTATTAGAAGTGTGTGTGTGTGGGGGGGTATTTATTATACGTATAAATAGTTATATATGTGTGTGTGTTTGTATGTGTGTGTTTGTGTGTGTGTGTGTGAAAAACTAGAGCAAAATAGCTGAATTTGTGTACCTTGTAGGATGTTTACCAAAGAATGTAAAATATTAGGAAGTGCACAAATGTTTATTGAAAGAAGAGAAAATGGCTTTGTAAGAAAGCATGCTTCTTCCCACTTTCTGTGGCTGGATGAGAGGAGAAATATGAAATCACTGAATTGCACTGGAAATATGTTACTTTAGACACGTGTGTAGTAAAACAAAATGAGATGGGTGATGAATGAATATGGACTGAATATGAAGCACACGACCAGTGTGAAAGAGATACATTGAGGCAGTTCATCTTAGAAAGAGAAAGGATGATTCACAAAACAAATATATGCTTGAGAGGAAATGGCAGACTAAGAGAATTGTGGATTGATGGAATTGATAAAACGCTCAAAAAACAGATGGGAACCAAACACAATGTATGTGATAGAAGCAATGAGTTTTCCTGGCTTAGAAAGGAATGCAGATGTATAAGGAACAATATTGGGGTAAACTAGACTGAGATTTAACTAGATTTTTAGTTTTTCTTATTGTATGTGTTTAAATTATTTTGTTCACATTTTTTTACTCCTTTTCTGTGATTTATATTATGCAGTTTACCCAAAAACCCTTGTATTTTGGATATGTAGGTATGGATTCATTTCATTTACATATGATGAGGCTAGCCAATCAATCACATCCAATTCTCAGCAATTAGATTTAATGCTATTGAACAGATAGTCTCATCATGTACTATCCATATACTATCCATTAAACACATACACAGAGACACACACAGACACACAGACACACACACAGAGAGAGAGGGGGGGAGGGAGGGAGGGAGGGAGGGAGGGAGGGAGGGAGAGGGAGAGAGATATGAAGATATTTTACCATTTGGTTTACTGAATTAATGCTCCGTAACGGAGTGAGCTCCCGTTACTTGTCCAAGTTTCTGCCAACCAAGCAGTTTGAAAGCATGTAAATATGCAAGTAGAAAAATAGGGATTACCTTTGGTGGGAAGGTAAACAGCATTCTGTGCATCTTCGGCATTTAGTCATGCCAGCCACATGACCACAGAGAGATCTTCAGATAGGGCTGGATCTTAAACTTTGAAAAAGAGATGAGCACTGCCCCCTAGAGTCAGGAACAACTAGCACATATGTGTGAGGGGAATCTTTACCTTTACCTATATATTGCATATCAGAGAGGACAATTTGCATTGAATATTTTGTAATATTGTAATATTTTCTAATATTTTGTAATAATGTAGACTACTACTGCTCTAATACCACTTATTAAATTTGAGAACCACAATTAAACATAAGAAAAACGTACATTTAATTTCTTCTTTTTTCTACTGCTTGTGTGCACATGATACTTGGTAAGCTTTGGGGAGGGCAAACTCAAAAGCCCTATAAAGTAGTGTCCCAAAACAATTAAATTTTAAGGAAAAGTAAAGCTCTGTTGGATTGCATGCCATTTTAACTACCCTACAAGTGTAGGGTTAGGGCTAGAGCCAGATTCTCAGATGTCATCGGCCTGTGGTAAGAATAGGGTTATGCCGAAACCAAAAATGAATGGCATGATCCACTCTCCTGAACACATTTTTTTTGATAGCTTCTTCTCTGTCTTCCCCCATTCCCCCAAGGCAAGGCTACAAATGGAAAGAAAGACCTTTACAGTTGGTTTTAATTGCATGCTATTGTAACCCTTTTTAAAATTTGATAAAGGGCTGAGAGCTTTGTGTTGCTTCAGAGCTCCAGGTTGCTCTGAATTTAAATCCTAGAAGTATCAAATATCGATACAGGCAGTTATACAATTCTCATATCCAAAGATTTCCATTACACTGATTGTGTGTGTGTGTGTGCTCTCGCACATGTACATGTAGGCACACAACTGTGAGTCAGTATTGAATTTAGACAGTTGTGGGTTGCAGGCAGTACGCCCCGGTACAAACGTACCGGAGCCAGCCCGGAGCACTGGATACAGTTCCAGTATGATGCTCCGGAGGGCCCACCCGCCTACCCTCACTCCTTAACTGTGCTTTAAGCTTTTGGTGTTTCCACACATGCGCATGACGTGTATGGCACCTGCGTGATGCTCTGCTGAGCAGCTGGAGTGTCGCAGAGGCTTGCAGAAGCATCACAGGCAAGTATGACTCATGCATGCACCGCACACATGTGTGAGCGTGCTGCGCGCATGCATGTGAGTGATGCCGGGGTCATTCCAACCGTACCGGTTGGAACGGAATCCGGAACCCACCACTGAATTTAGACGACTGCCTAGTTAAGTCCCTGCAGTTTTCTTGGGAACCTTTTGGAGGTGCTTTGCTATTGGATCCTTTTTAGGGTTGAGAGGGAGGGACTAGCTCAAGGTCACTTTGTGCCATGGACAAGACTAGAACTCACAATTGCCCAGTTTCTAGCCTAGAAATGTAACCGCTACCCCAAACTGGCTCTCTACCTTGAGGTAGGCTGGAACGAAATTTTCAAATGAGGAGATTTAATTATTGTTATTTTTAAAGCAATGCAACAAATGGATGGAGCATAATGAGACTTCCTTTATTGATTAAATAGAATCGCTTTCTTGTTTTAACAGATGTTTCAGTAACTCTGTCTCTCTACTCTGAGATGTATAGGTTTTACTATAAATCTGGATAAACTGGTAGAAAACTCTTATTTGTTTTCGTAGAATTTATTCTTATAGGCAAAAAGGAAGTAATCATTGCTTTACCAAGCACTGCCGGCTTACAGTCTCAAAAAGATTACAAGCATGGGTTCATGATATCCTTTTATTACCCATCCTTAGAGTCACTATGCCTTAGGCACCATGGTGGATATTAATCAATGAAAGTTCTTTATCTCAGATTTTGCTATAAAAAGCCCAAGTTAATCTGTGTAACAAGGCACGCTTGATAATGTAGAGCTTTACAAAGATATAAAAATCATGACTTGTCCACGTACAAAACATGCACAAAAAGAATGATATCACAAAAGATAGATGTGTAATGAATTTTGGATACTTGAGAGACCGCCTTCTGCCAATTACCTCCCTACGGCCTATAAGATCTCATAGGTTAGGCCTCCTCCGCATTCCATCGGCCAGCCAATGCCGGCTGGCAACCACAAGGAGGAGGGCCTTCTCAGTAGCGGCCCCGACCCTTTGGAACGAGCTCCCCGTAGAGATCCGTACCCTCACCACCGTCCAGGCCTTCCGCACAGCCTTGAAGAACTGGCTCGCCCGTCAGGCCTGGGGATAAGGACCATTACCCCGCCCGAATGTTGTATGCATGTTGCGTATTATTTTATTATGTGTTGTTGTCTTAGTATTGTATTGTATTGTATTCCCCTCTCCCTGGTTTCTGTGAGCCGCCCTGAGTCCCCTCAGGGAAAAGGGCGGCCTACAAATAAAGTCAAACTGAAACTGAACTGAAACTGAATTTTTGAAATGGCTGTCACAACAGCTATTCAACAAAGTAATGTTGCTTTAATCTCTGGAGAACAATAATCAAGCTTTTTCCTTTAAAGAAAAGCTCTTAATGTTGCTAAAGAAATAAATGCCCTCAATAAATCTTTACTAGATGCTAAAAATATTCAGTGCTACCCAGAACTAAGCCAAACAAGTACCAATGTGTATTGTACATGATGGGATAATCAAGGGATAATATTTGGAGCAGGAACGCTGGTCTTTTATTCTAGAGTCCTTATGGAAGTTGAGAATTCTAGAATAAAAAGTCAGGAAATATGGATGGAGAATTCTTTCCTTCTTTGCCAAACATATTGGAAATTGAGTCAAAGAATAAGTTAAAATCTACAAAGGCAACCTATAACATTGATCTTAGATTTAGCTCTATATTTTTCCACAAAAAACATTTTTAATCTATTATTAATATAATAATATTGTATTATTTATTGTAATCATAAAAGATAATATAAAAAACATAAAAACAAACAAAACAAAATAAAGCAAAGTCATACATTCAACACTAACAATGAAAAAAGAAAAAACTGTGTACAAAAAAAGAGAAAAAATGATCAAGAAAACATTTAACCTGTAGAATTCTACATATACATACATATACATAAACATACACGTATTCGTACTCGTACCCATATCCATATCCATATCCATATCCATATCCATATCTATCTATATCAATCAGTGGTGGGTTGCAGGTGGTACGCCCTGGTACGGGCATACTGGAGCCACCCCGTAGCACCGGATACCGTTCCAGTATGGTGCTCCTGAGGGTCCACCCACCCGCCTGAGCTCCTTGCCAGTGTTTAAAGGCTTCTGTGCTTCCGTGCATGGGAATGGCACATACATCACCTTGCAACACTCTATGGAGCAGCTGGAGTGTCGCAGAGGTGCTAAGATGCTGTGCACATCCATGACGATGCCGCCAGCCCCGTTCCAACCATACCGGTTGGAACGGGATTTGAAACCCACCACTAATATATTCTATATCTATATCTATATCTATATCTATATCTATATCTATATCTATATCTATATCTATATCTATATCTATATCTATATCTATATCTATATCTATATCTATATCTATATCTATATCTATATCTATATCTATATCTAATCTAATCTATATCTATATCTATATCTATATCTATATCTATATCTATCTATCTATCTATCTATCTATCTATCTATCTATCTATCTATCTATCTATCTATCTATCTATCTATCTATCTATCTATCTATCTATCTAAGAGCCAAGGTGGCGCAGTGGTTAAATGCAGCACTGCAGGCTACTGCTAGATCAGCAGGTCAGCGGTTCAAATCTCACCGGCTCAGGGTTGACTCAGCCTTCCATCCTTCCGAGGTGGGTAAAATGAGGACCCAGATTGTTGGGGGCAATATGCTGACTCTCTGTAAACCGCTTAGAGAGGCCTGAAAAGCCTATGAAGCGGTATATAAGTCTACTGCTATTGCTATTGCTATTGCTATTGCTATTGCTATCTATCATCTATCTATATCTATCTATCTATTATTCAGGAGTCGGTCCATGTAGGAGGGACTGTTTCTAAAGCCAATCTGTTAATATCTGTACTGTCAGTCCAGTATTTTCTCTCTTAAATAAAAAGTATGCATTTTGCTAATAATATTCAGTAAACTAATAGATCAATAATAAGAAGGAATAATCCTTTTACCCCTTTGTAAAAATAGAGACTTTTATTACCAAACTACATTCACATCAAAATCCGGCAGCATTCTCTAAATATATTAAATAGAAAGTAATACAGAGGTCCACCAATCTAAATTACTAGGTATAATCTGTTTAATAGTAAAATCACTGCCTGCTTTTCTCAGCATAATCTCTTCAGCCAAACTAGCAATTTCTGCACAGGTTACTAGAGCCCAGTTGGGCATAGTGTCTGCATCAGTTCCTAGTATGATTGGGTAGATAGTGTGAATATTGGGGGGGGGGGGTACTGCTTTTATACCTTGGGTGGAATATGGCAAAGTACACAAAAGGAGCAGTTATGATTATCCAGAGCAGAGTGAGCTGCTGATGTCAGATGTTGTCAGACATTTGCAGCTGCCTCTGTCTCCCCACACTATAGTAATCTTTTTCACTGGTTTTTCTGTGTCGTAGTTCTTAAGTGTTGATTTAGTTTGGATTTTGTCTAGTTAAAAACAAAAAGATCTTATCCGAGAAAGCTGGCTGAGGAACTCTGGGAGTTGAAGTCCACAAGTCTTAAAGTTGCCAAGGTTGGAGACCACTGATCTAGAGGGATGAAAGAAACTCAAACCATTAAGGATGCAGCTGTTGCACAAATAGCTAATAGCATTTGTCTGAGTTCATCTAATCTCTTCAGTATGGGTGGTTGGATCGGTGTATGGTCATCACATATGGGCCTCTGCTTTTAGTGAAGAGGACTGTGTTTGCAGTACTTCTCTTGGACATGAAATCTATTCAGTTCCAAAGTTGCTTTGCTGATTTAGGTTAGTCAGTAAACTTTCCATTCAGGGGAAGTTGGAACAAAACACCTCTGTGGCATCAGCTTTTGCTTGGATAAACCTATCTTTCTCATTCTTGTGCAGCCAGAGTTCAGGTATGACCTTGGCCTGATCTCTTGGCTTTATTTTCTTGGCAGGAATCTCCAGCTATTTCTGGCTGTTGACTTCTTTGCCAGCGACCTATAGCTAATTCTAGATAAAATGTGTGAACCACCAGAAATGAACCAATCACAAAATGCATCGTTTAGCTTTGATTCCCTGTTGAACTCATTATATACTGATATTTCTAAAAGCTTTTGCTGCTGCTAAGACCAAACTGGCCAGTTGGGCCAACACTCTAAAAAGCAATTTATAAAAATATAGTTTTGGTCTGACACACTTAAAACAACAAAGGATCTTCAAGACTAACCAATATACTTAAAATGTCACCATTTTCAGATTGCAAATTTGATCAGGGTATTTGTAGTTCATGATGAAAGTTCTTGTTTGTAAGCTGCATCCACCAAGATCAAGGGGAAAGAACCAATTTGTGCAGTGATACAAGCAGCAGAAACAAAGAGAAATGAATCACATCATGATTATACTGTATTTCCCAAAAATAAGACAGGGTCTTATTTTCTTTTGACCCTCAAAATAAGCGCTTGGCCTTATTTTGGGGGAAGTCTTCTTATTTTTGAGTTGCAGGAGGCGGCGAGTGTGGTCACCTCATGGCTGCTGCTGTGTTGCAATATTTTCGGGGAGGGCTTATTTGGGGGAGGGGCTTATTTTAGTGCACACACTCAAAAGCCCGATTGGGCTTATTATCTGGGGAGGTCTTATTTTCAGGGAAACAGGGTAGATACATGATCCTGAATCTTTTACCAAGGAGATATTCATATGGCTTACCTTTGATAAGTTCTAGTCATAACAGTAGTTTCCACTAAAGGTTTTCTTGAAGGTGTCATACAAATGGTGTCAGAATACCACCAGCTGTGCTTTTATAGCCACTTTAAAGCTGTACACATTATTTCCTACCTGCACAATTGTTAAGACAGATTTTTATATAACAAAGACTTCCTCAATTCTGCTCCTGAACTAATCCAAGCATTGGTTTTGGCTTGCTGTTGATGTGTTTCTTCGTTTTCCTGATTTAGGTCAACAGCAGATGTCAAACACAGCACTGGAATTGGCAGGTTGCAACAACTGCTTTGATATCCATGGGACAGTTTCACACTGCGTAGCAAGGATTTAGCAATTTGGGGAAGAGAATGGGGAAAGTTCCAATTAAGATTTGTTTCAGACCATATGATCTGAATGGGTAAGCAATGCTTATTACAACAGAATCTTTTGCCACTAGACTGCTGAAAGCAATATTTGTACTAGTGCCATAAATGGCTAGCACAACTACATTTTGGGATGCCAAGAAAACCAGACCATGCTGAGATTTTCTTTAAAAAGTAGCAAACACTGTGGAGACAGCATAGACTTTTGTAACTGAATTCATTGCATGAAAAATATTGGCAGGGCATTCATCTGGAGAAACACTTTATGAATAGTGAACAGGAAAGAGAAAAAAAGTTACCCTTGGTAATCCATGATGTTTTTAAAAAGGACAAAAAAGGAGGGGTCTAAGGAAACGGATGATTCTAGTGTGGCATTAGGCATTGTTTTGCTCAGGGAAAGTAAGAACAAGAACATCTTCTTCTTGTTGTTGTTAGTTGTGAAGTAGTGTCCAACCCATTGCCACCTCATGGACAATGTTCCTCCAGGCCTTCCTGTCCTCTACCATCCTCTGGAGTCCATTTAAGCTCACACCTACTGCTTCAGTGACTCCATCCAGCCACCTCATTCTCTGTTGTCCCCTTCTTCTTTTGTCCTCAATCTTTCCCAGCATTAGGCTCTTCTCCAGTGAGTCCTTCCTTCTCATTAGGGGGCCAAAGTATTTGAGTTAAGAACATCTTAAGTTAGAATAAATAGCTACCTTGCAGAAGGCAGCCAAGTCAAATCCTCTAAGGAGGTAAATAGAAATCAAGATCTTGGAAAGAAATAGCCAGCTCATTCCAGTTTGGCTGGCTCTTGATCAAAGTTTAACTCCTGCTCTACTGCCACGTAATGGGAACAAGGACAGAATAAGGGAAATGATGCTTCTCTTGGGCCCATAGGCTGTCTCTTAATTATATGAGTAAACAATTGTTTTACTTACAAGTAGGCAATTATTCTTTTTTTTTCTTTTTGGTTGCCCTATTCAAGGAGAAAAACTGCCTCTTACCATGAAACTTGCTAGCTTGGTAGCACATTTGAAAAGGGCAGCTTACTTTCCTTTTCTGGCTATTTCCTTGGACATTCTGTCCATTCAGGTTTTTTTTTCCTAGTTTTCTCCCTGGGTGTGAGAGTGATCTGGCTGTCATCTCACTTATTTGGTGGCTGATTAGGCACTCTAAGTTGGTTCTCTATGCATCTTCTTGAAGCCACAGGATCAGTGGAAGTGGATCACTATCCCAGACAAAGGGGTGCACTGTCCTTTAATTGGGGGGATATAGTAGCTGGTCTTCCCCAGTAGAACTCCAAACAAGCTTTTCAATACAATCATGTCTTCTTCCTAACTCTCTCCTATTCCTCACACCTGCCCCAGCCTTTATTTTTAGCTATTTTTGCTAGAGGATCAGAGGGAACATGTGTGTATTTGTATACATGAACATTGTTAGTTTTAATGGTTGGTACCTGCAGAATGGGACATCAATTCATTTTGTAAATGCAGTATCTTGATTTGAGCCAATTAATTTAATCTGCAGTCATTCATTCATTCACCATGAGATTGGTCCTGACCTGGATTTTATAGATACAGTATATAGATGATATGGTAGCATGATGCTGAGCTTGTTGTGTGGAAAGCCAACAGCCTGGGTTTGAGACCTGAGCATCGTGTGATTGGGTGAGTGCCTGTCTGCCTCAGCTCCCACCTAGCATTTTGAAAGCATGCAAATGTGAATAGATAAATAGGTACCACCATAGAAATGTCTTTGAACATCTCTGGCTCATAGCCTTGAAATTGAGATGAGTACTAACCCCTTCAATTGGCAACAACTAGTGGAGTAAAATCTGCAAGGTCCCCATGATATAGATATACATACACATACTTGCACACACAAAAGTATGTACATATTTTACAAATGTATGCATTTTATTCAGATTATTTATTATTTATTCATTGCTAGTATGGATATAGTTGAAATCTTTGACTAGAAAGGAAGATCTTTGACTGGAAAGCACTCCATAAGATCCTGACAATATTTGTAATTAGTTTTTGTCTTCGTTTTCCTTTGGAATAGGTGTCTTATAGCTAGAATGTCAGTTGGTCTTACCTGAACTGCATGTCTCGAAGGTGGCATGGGAGTAGTCACTGCTGGGTATTAACATGGCCCATTTGCCCGGAGACTGAGGTAAATCTTGAGGCCACACCTCTGCTCCTCCTCCTGACTCCCCGAGATTAATCAATGGTCCGGTTGAAGAGAACGCCTGGGAAGGAAGGGAACAGGAACACACACACACACACACACACACACACACACACACACACACACACCTCCTTTCCCGGTCCCTGACTGACGAGAACTAACTAAGGCCCCTAGGTGCAGGGTGCACCTAACAATTGGGAAATGACTACTCCCACACCACCTTCAAGACATGCAGTTCAGGTAAGACCAACTGACAGTCTCTGTAGTGGGGTGTGGGAGGAGTCACAGCTGGGACATACCAAAGCTAGATGTCCATGGGAAGGATCATTGGGCCTGAGTCCCCCAAGAGTCCAGGACTCCCTGCAGAACCCTCCTCCCGAACGCAGCCTCCACAGAGGCGTAAGCATCCAGCCAGTAGTGTTGGATGAATGGCGAGGGCGACGACCAGGCAGCTGCTCTGCAGATCTCCTCGATGGGTCAACAGGCCGCGGAGGTGGCCGCACTCCTGGTGGAGTGTGCGGTGCTGCTCTCTGGTACCTGGAGCCCTTGTGCCTCATAGGCCTTGGAGATGGCCAATCTGATCCATCTGCTGATGGTGGCCAGAGAGACCTTAGCTCCTCGGGTTGAAGATTAGAAAATTGGAAGGAGCCAAAGAGTGCCTCCGACAAAGAGCATTAAGGTCGGACACCCTCCTGGCTGATGTGATTGCTACCAGGAATACCATCTTGAGGATAGGAACTGTAGCCTCACCTCCATCAGGGGCTCGAAAGATGCCTCCAGCAGTGCCTGGAGCACCGTGGGGAGGTCCCAGGTGGGAAAGCGGTGGACAGCCAGGGGCCGAAGGTTTGCTGCCCCTCTGAGGAATCACCTTATGACTGGATGCTGGGACAAGGATCGGGAGCCTGCCCCCCCCCTCAAAAAAATGTGCCTAAGGCTGAGACCTCCTGAAGGTACTGTGGGCCAACCCTTTCTCTAGGCTGTCCTGGAGGAAGTCCAGTACCTGGGATATGGAGGCCGAGGTTGGATTTATCCCTGTAGCCTGGCACCAGGTCGCAAAGGTGGCCCAGGATGAATTGTAGATGCGAGTGGTGGAATCCATTCTGGAAGCCTCAATGGTCCTGATGACCCTGGCAGAGAAGTGGGCTTTACTTAGCTGTTGCCGCTCAAGCGCCAGGCGGTCAGATGGAGCCACTCTGGATCTGAGTGTTCCAGAGTCCCCTGGTGCAGAGCCACCTCCCCCTGTGGGATTCTCCAGTGGGGTAGCTTCAACATGTTGACCAGGTCTGCGAACCAGGGGCAACGGGGCCAATAGGGGGCCACTAGGATGACCTCTGCCTCTCTACTACTAACTTCCTCAGGACCCCAGGGAGGAGGGGAAGGGGAGGGAAGGTATAGAGGAGGCCCACCAGCCATCTGCAGTGTAGGACATCAGTGTTCACTGCTCCTCAAGATGGGATCCTTGAGATGAATCTCGGCAGCTGGGTGTTCTACGGGGAGGCGAAGAGATCCACTGTGGGCCGACTGAATCTCTGGCAGATCTGTCTGAAGATTCTGGGATGAAGCTGCCACTCCACATTGTCCACTGTCTCTCTGCTGAGGCCGGTCTGCCTGTTGGTTCTCTACCCTGGAGATGTGCTCTGGCCGGATCGATCAAAGGTTCCATTCCACCCAGCTCCCCAGCCAAAGAGCTTTGTTGCGTAGCTCCTTGGAGTGCTTGCCTCCATGTTTGTTCACATGCACCTTGGCCGCCACGTTGTCCGTCAGGACCAGGATATGCTGACCGGAGAATGTTGCCTTGAAGTGTCAAAGGGCTAAGTGGATCGCTTTGAGCACCAGCCAGTTGATGTTCTTCCGCAGGCCCATTGGGGTCCAGCAGCCCTGCACTAGCTCGGACTCCAGGTGTGCCCTCCAGCCCAACAGTCTTACATCTGTTGTTAGGACCATCCTTTCTGGTTCCCTGAACAGGGATCCCTTGCCCAGAGCTGGCGACATCCACCAGCGGGGGGAAAGGAGCACCTGGGGTGTCACGGGGACCTTGAAGCTTGCATTGCTTGTCCCGTCCTTCTGGTCTGGAAGCAGGAACAACCGAAGCTCTCTGGCATGGAGATGAGCCCAGGGCATGATCCTGATGCAGGAGATGAGTTTCCTGAAAAGCCTGGAGAGAAGAGCTACAGGAACAGAGCGAGTCTTGCGAATCTCCTGAATCAGCTGAACAATACTGTCCCTATGCTCCTGTGAGAGGAAAGCCTTGTAGGTAACTGAGTCAATGATGGTTCCTAAGTGTTGGAGATTGGTGGAGGGGGCCAGATGGCTCTTCTCAAGGCTAATTGAGAACCCTAGGGACCTCAGGGTGCTGATTGTGATACCCAGATCCTCCTCGGCCTTGGCAGCCAACTTGGCCAGGATGAGCATATCATCTAAGTAGCAATGTAGTCAGACTGGGATGGAACGGAGTTGCCCCGCTGCTGCAGCCAATACCTTGGTGAAGTTCTGGTGGCTGATGCTAACCCAAAGGAAAGGGCCCTGTATTGGTAGTGGGTACTCTCGTGGGAGAATCTGAGGAACCTATGGTGCTTGGGGGTGATCCTGATGTATAGTTAGGGCTCCATGAGGTCTATGGAGGCTAGGAAGTCCCCTTGCTCGATACCTTCCAGGATGGACTTGTGGGAGGCCATCTTGAACCTGCGGTAGACCAGCCTGGAGTTCAGTAACTTGAGGTCCAAGATGGCCCTCCACCCCCCCCCCTGAACCTTTGGGAACTAAAAACAGGTTTGAATAGAATCCTAACCCCTTCTCCCCCTCCAGAACCAACTCTACTGCTTTGATATCCAGCAGGTGTTGAATAGCCTTGCACATGAGGGAGCGCTTGGCTGGGTTCCTGGAGGATCTGCAAGGAGAAGGGCTGATGGTGTCCCTAGCCCACCTCCTGGTAACCCTGGTAGGGATCTCCTTGCTTTCAGCCTTAGATGTGCTCTTCTTGGAGTTAGACCTCCCCCTTGTGACTGGGGGATTTCTCCTGGAGGTCCCCTCACTCAGATCCAAGTCCCCTGGGGATCTAGGGCCAGCCGCTCTCCCACTCCTCATGCCCTCTGCCATAATCCTTACACATGGTCATGCTCACCACCTCGCTCCTGTTGTGCTGGCCTCATCTTGACTACATGTCCTGCGCCTTTAATGGTTCAGCACACCTCCCAAGTGAGCTACCAATCTGTGGTGTGATTGCTGTCCCACTGCCAAGCAGCTGGGCCCTCCCCAGATTACCAGCGGAGCACAGGCCCAAGGAACTCCCTCCCTGGTTCCGGCAGTGGCTTCTGAGCACCCACGGCATCCGTAACCAGGCACTCTGACCACACGCTCCACTCACGTGCTCCTCTCAAGATGGCTGCAGTCCAAGATGCCGACTGCCAAACATGTGGTCTGAATCTGCCAGCTCCGATCGGTTGTCTTCTGCCGTCCCTCGGGGCTTCCTGCGATCCTCTGCCGGCTGTGACTCCTCAGGGATCGCGACGAGCAGCACCTGCAGTGTGCCACCTGGAGACCCCCATGACCGCCCAGCCACTCAGAGGCTCTCCACTAGTGTAGCAAGCACTGCCTGAGCAAAACTAGCAATTAGAGAGGCGCGAGTGAGAAGAGGTGGTCAGAAGTCAAAAATACAGCTGAAAGGTAAGCAGTCTTCACATCGAAGGGAGAGTCAAGAAAGTACTCCTTCTGGGCTGAAGACTGAGGTTAAT
Organism: Thamnophis sirtalis; assembly: GCF_051295495.1. Lineage (NCBI taxonomy): Eukaryota > Metazoa > Chordata > Lepidosauria > Squamata > Natricidae > Thamnophis > Thamnophis sirtalis. The sequence goes on along the minus strand of NW_028261381.1, from coordinate 41,341,878 downwards.
CTGGGGGAGTCAGGAGGAGGAGCAGAGGTGTGGCCTCAAGATTTACCTCAGTCTCCGGGAAAATGGGCCGTATTGATGCCCAGCTGTGACTCCTCCCACGCCCCACTTCGGAGACTCATATTATTTTCAAATAAATATGATCTGTGGATTCATTTGAACCATAGATGAGGACCCTATTGTCTGGCTTCATTCATTATCAGAAATGTGGAGCAAGAAAAGATATTTGGATGATCAAATGATATATAATGCATAGCTTATTGCTGAATATTAAGAATTCTTAGCAAAGGAATGTTCTCATTCTTTTGATAGGAGCGTAACATTTATTCAACAACTGGTGACTTTCAACCATCCTTTAGGAGAAATGTGCATATCAGTCATATTTCTTTTGGTCTGGAAGTACTTTATGTATTCACTCATTATTTCATTTGGTTATGTTTTCTGTGTTTTAGTTTATAAATAATAAATTAAACTTGCATCTTATTGCATGCAACTTTGTCTAAGAAATGTAGATTTGCAAAAAAAATGTCTTTTTTTGTGATCCTTTCTTGTCTCTAATACCGTCCATTTTGGACGGCATGATACCATAGAATTTATAATGGTCAATCATAACATTTTATCCTAAAAATAATACTGAATTGTTTTATGTCCCTAACTTACAGCATGAGAATATAGCTCGTCCTTCCCTCCCCCCGAGTCACCTTTGATTTCTAGCAACAGCCTAGATAACTTCCTGAAATTGTTTTGGCAAGATTTCAGAAGTGGCCTCCTTCCTAGGGGCTCAGAGAAGGCCCAAAGTTACCCACACTGGCCAGCTGGACATGCCGGAGTGCCAGAAACCCAAAAACCAGGTGGCCAGTGTGCACATGTATTCCAGTTTGGGGACTCGGTATTGAAAAGGTTCACCATCACTGCCCTAGTGCCTTAACCACTAATTCAAACTATCACTAGGAGCTGTGGTGGCACAGTGGTTAGAAAGCAATACTGCAGGGTACTTCTGCTAACACCGGCTGCCTGCAATTTGGCACCAGGCTCAAGGTTGATTCAGCCTTCCATTCTTCCAAGGTTGGTAAAATGAGGACTCAGTTTGTTGGGGGCAATAGGCTGACTCTGTAACCTACTTAGAGAGGGTTGTAAAAAGCACTGTGAAGCAGTATATAAGTGCTATTGCTTTTGCTATCACAATCAACTGCATGTTGTGCTCTCTAGAAGACTTTGATTTGAATCTCAAAGTCTCTCTGTTGAAGCTAACTTTTGTCCCATTTTAATGAACTAGAAGGAGAAATCCAAAGGAAGTAAACAGTAACAGAGTTAGAAGTTATTAAGAGGTCATCTACTCCAAACCCCTGCTTACGCTGGAGACCTGTATCAGGGATTCGAACTGCCAAACTGCCGACCTTTCTGATAAACAAGCTCAGTGTCTTAGCCATTGAGCCACCTAGTCTTTTTGTAAGTATTCATACTAAGCATATTACATTAATTAGATTCTAATTAAATCAAATAAAGGTTTAACATGGGCTAAGCCTTTCCACAGCCTTGCCTAGTTTTTGGCTAGGGAAGTAATATTTCATCTGTTGTTCTGATAGAAAAGCATGAAATCAATTCAAATTGCCTGATTAATATTTGCAAACAGCAAGTATTTAAGGATAGGTCGCCTGTACCTTATTTGCAGTGTTTATTATTTATCGGTATCCCTAATGAAGATTTTATTTTTATTGAAAAAAAATCTGTAAGACTAAGTGGATAAAGCTGCAAAACCTCCTGGCTTTGGAGACCAAAGGATAACACTTCCTTCAAGAACAGCTGCTTATGGAAAAGCAAGAATTTTTAAGAGCAAATGTGAAAGTTACTGTATTCCAACCTCAGCATTTTTCCCTGCAGAGTTTAGTCCATCTTTAGTGAATAATGCTAGTAAACACAGCTAAAGGGGAGGCAGTCATGATGAAAAGAGATTGCGCTGAGAGACATAGCTTCAAAACTACATATATTATTAATTTGATAGAGCATTTCTCTTGAATTATTATGCACTTCTCCTTTCAGATGGGCTCGAAAAGCAGCCTCATTGGCAAGTCTAAGAAGTCAGCACCAATCTCTCTTTTAAACCAAAGCATGAAAGATCACATTGCATAATTTGATTTATTTCATCTATTTTCCTAGCCAAGGGAGCTAGTATACATTTGGAGTCATTTATACCCTTGCTGTGATCCAGGTTATATTGTGCATCTACCATAGAGTTATCTTTATAAATGTTCCCCTGCTAATTTCAATTAGCAAGGAAGGATCTGCGTGCAAAATTTTGATTAAAATTAATGAAGAAAGCTATACCAGTCGCAGAATGTATATTGGAGATGAAGTTAGAATGGATGGCTTCATTCACAGTAATTTGAACCAAAACCAGTTTTCTGGATTCCGGATTTATATTTTTGTTTTCCATAGTATTGAATTTCATCCATGACAATTTGTTTGTATTAAGTTTGGGTTTTGTCCTGCAACTTGGGATACTCCTGCATATAGACATCACTTTCCATTTTTTTCTGTAGAAACAGAACTTTATTTTCATAACATTAAATTGACTGAACTAGGGAAAATAAACTTTCTCTGAACAACACAAACACCCTTAAAATTTCATAGTGTATAAAATGTCAAAGAACTCAAATAAAATCTATCCTTGCAATCAGTGGTGAGTTTCAAAAAAAATTTAGAACCTCTTCTGTAGGTGTGGCCTGCTTTGTGGGAGTGGCTTGCTGGCCATGTGACCAAGTGGCAGTGTCTTGCCAGCCATGTGACTGGGTGGGCGTGGCCAACTTGTAAAATGTGGTGAATCTCACTTAACACTCTTGCTTAGCAACCAAAATGTTGACTCAGAAACTCTGGCACTTGAAGCACGCAAGTCTTGAAGCTGTCAAGTTACAAGACCCTTGCACCTCTAACCCTGTAGAAAAAAAAAAACCCAGGAGTGTTAAATCTTGACAGCTTTAAGACTTGTGGACTTCAACTCCCAGAATTCCTCCTCTCGCTCTTCATCTTGATGATGTGCGGACAGGCAGGGGGAGGGAGCTGGAACTGGTTCTAAACGGTACTGTAGATTTGTGGAACCTCTTCTATAGAAGAGGTTAGAACTGGCAGGAACCCACCCCTGCTTGCAATCCATTAGTCAACTAGCAATATAGCATACATAACACATTGTAATAATTGTTTCTTTGCTTAATCATAAATTCATTCTCACTGTCAATGTGGGGGGGGGGGCATCTTTGCTTGATTCCTTGAAAAAAGGTGAACAAAAGACATTTTGCCTTTAATGCTAGAGTGTGTATAGCCCTCAGGATTGGTAGCAATGGAAGAATCTTGGGAATATCAAAAGAACATTTACATGTGCTTCATTGACTACAAGAAAATCTTGAATTTTGTTGATCACGAGAAGCTATGGAGAGCCCTACAAGACCTGGGTGTGTGAGCACCTCTGCTCAAGTTGGTGTAATCACGGTACATAAATCTGGAAGGTACTGTGTTAACATCATTTGGCATCACTGACTGGTTTAAGATAAAGAAAGGAGTGTGACAATTCAGTTCAATTCAACCTTTATTGTCAATGCATAACATGTGTACAATGAGATTGGTTGAGCCTCCCTTCGTGCACAGCCCCCCCTCAACATAAATACATATCAATAACTCACAGTGAAAGAAGACGAAGAAATCCTTAACCCAATAAATCATACTGACAACACCACCATAACATGTTGCGCCAACCCTGCAAATCTATCATGATGTTGTGTTGCATTCAGGAGTCTGACAGCCCACGGATAAAAGTTGTTCTTCAGCCTTTTTGTATGACTAGCTCTGCTTCTATATCTCCTACCTGATGGTAGGAGAGTAAAGAAGTGCTGACCAGCATGTGAGTCGTTCCTGACAAGGTTGCATTCTTTCCCCTTTATTATTCAACCAGGATGCCCAAATGGTTGTGAGGAAGCTAACCTGAGTAAAGTTTGCAGGAAGAAACATTAATAATCTTCGATATACTGATGGTACAACTCTCATCTCAGAAACCAAAGAAGGTGTGGAACATCTGGCCAAGAAAATCAAAGAAGAAAGTGAGATTTTTTTATCTCTTTCTGACCAAAATGACCAAGCTCAGGACCATTGCAAGGAATGGAAATATCAATTAGAAATGGTGAAGACACAAAATGCATAGAAAAATTCACTTTCCTAAGATTGCAGATCACTCAAAACAGTGAATACAGACCAGAAATAAAACATCAGATTGCATTCGATCACACAGCATACTTGATGAACTTCAACTGAATGAGGTAAGGCAAGGACATCAACCTGGCAATCAAATGTAGGTTAGTCCACTCCATCGCATTCCCCGTAGCTACCTATGGTTGTGAAAGTTGGACCACTAAAAAGCAAGACCAGAAGAACATAAGCTCATTGGAGCTGTAGTGCTAGGTATTCCCTGGACAGCAAAAGTGACTAACAAGCAAGTACTGGAGTGCATAATACAAAACATGTTACTAGACAAAATCATGAAACAAACTTACTTTGGCCATGTTATGTGGGGAATTCACTCAAGAAACTCATCCCAATTATTTTGAGAAGAGTTAGTAGTAAAAGGAAACCAGACCACCAAAGATAATGGCTGGACAGTGGCAAAGCTGACCCCAGTCAGAGCATAGAAGAAGTCAAAGTGCAACATCTATGCAACATCTAAAGATGTGGAGAGACCTGGTCGATAGAATCGGCAAGAGTCAAACACTTCTGAATGGATATCATCATCATCATCATCATCATCATCATCATCATCATCATCATCTCTTTATGAGTCTGCTTTAAGTTAACTTTTAAAAATTTCTGAGTCAATTAAGGTTACTAATTCAGGAAAACAGGTCAATCAGCATAAAGGGTAAAAATAGGTTCATTTATGATTGATCAAATCTTCAGGGTGATTTATTCTCTCCATATTTTAATCAGGACGAACTTAGGCAGTAATATTTGTTTCTCTCCATTTTTACTATAATTCCATAATGTGCCACACACTGTAACATGATAAGAAAAGAATTCAAGAACATTTTGCACTTCTTGCAGTTCTTCCCATGGGATCCCATTTTATTTTAACCATTTTGTGAGTTTTCAGCATTTTATATTCACTAGGACGTGTCTAGTGTTTCCATTTTCCTTTGTCTTCCTAACGCTTGTCACAGATTATATGGGGGGTGGGGGGGGAGGAATCAAGTTATTTTACTTGAATTTTAATATCTATATGCAGACAGAATTTTCAGAAACTCCCACATTCTTCAGCTTTTTCTATCAGTATATAGGTAGCATTTGTAGGGATGCAGTTCCAGTGCCTGGAACAGAATAGAAGCAAGCAGTTTTTGACTGCCATTGATTATAATGGAAAATGCCACAAATGTCTCTTGATGTTTTAGCATCAAAAGATGACTTAAATTACCCACCACCACCCCAAAAGGAGTGGGGGATAATCTCATTTCTTTAAAGCATACAAGACAGCATTTAAACACTAAATTCTGCCCTTGATTGACCCCTAATGAGTACATGCTTTTGCAGTGTGAAGGCTGTTCTGACCGCTTTCAATTCTGTGTGAAACGGTTGGGTCATGCCAGCAATTTTAAATGACTTTATTAGGGTGAACTAAAAAGACAAAAGAGCCCATATGGAATGAGCAACTTTCTAAATGTTTTTTTTAAAAATGCTGTTTACATTTAAGAATAGCAGCTAGAATTGTGAACAAACATATTCCTATTCTAATCTTCTCCCGGCCACAAATTCACCAGCATTCAATTACTGCCAAACTGTATTCACAATACAGGAATAATGATGAGTGCTTTGTAGCACTTAAAATAAAGCTTTTACCAAGTAGTAGAAAGATGACTGGGATGAGATGTGTACATGCACGCACATGTGTGTGTGTGTGTGTGTGCATATATGTGTGTGTGTGTGTGTGTTGTGTGCCTTCAAGTCAGTTCTGATTCCGGGCAACGCCCTGAACTAATCCCTTCAATTTTATTAACAGGGGCATTTTTTAGAAGTGGTTTTCTTCCTTCCCAGGGCTGAGAGACAGTGACTGGCCCAAGGCGACCCAGCTGGCTTTGTGGTTAAGACAGGACTAGAACTCACAGACTTCTAGTTTCTTATCTGATGCCTTAACCACTACACCAAACTGGCTCTTTGGGATGAGATGAGACATGCATTAAAAATGTAAGTTGTACTAAGCAGTATTTTCTTCAGCTTAAGCTCAACTCTCAGTTACTTCATGGACATATACTTGCAGTCTTCTCACCAAAAGTAAGAAAGGCATGTTTTCTGCTATCTTTTTCCAATACGATTTTCAACTGCCCAGTTTAGTTTCCAAAGTCAGATATTGTTGTTCTTGTCTTCTAAGAGATGCCATGGCTCAGTGGTTAGAATGCAGTATTGCAGGCTACTTCTGCTGGCTGCCAGCTACCAGTAATTCAGCAGTTCAAATACCACTAGGCTCAAGGTAGACTCAGCCTTCCATCCTTCCGAGGTGGGTAAAATGAGGACCAAGATTGTTGGGGGAAATAGGCTGACTCTGTAAAACTGCTTAGAGAGGGCTGTAAAGTACTGTGAAGTGGTATATAAGTCAAAGTGCTATTGTATGTTTCAAATAGCATGTTTTATGCCATTAGAGGGCCATGGTGCAATGACATGTGGAATTCTGTAGATACCTGGAATAATATACTGTGCAAGTAAATAATTCCTTGTGGGTTTTTTTTACTATAAGGAAACATTAAACAGGATGCTCAGAAGATAGGAATGACATTGTCAGAAAATTCTAGGTCAAGAAGGTGGCAAAGATAAGCCCACCTTAGCCTTATTTCCAAAAGATCATTATTGAAGCAAGACAGTGCCTGAAATGTAAGTATTATCTTGTTTCCACACTAATGCTTAGTCAGTATTCTGAGTAACGTATTGCGGCTTTGCGGCTTGGTTAGTTGAAAAAAATTGATTTTTTTTCCTCCCAGAATATCCAAGAGGCAAGTCCATTCAGCTTACTTTGTAAAACACTGTGTGCTTAGTCAATTTTTGTTATTGATTGCACTGTGTTTAGTTTAATGTGTCAGGCTTTTGAGTATTACAACTTACTTCACGGTTCATTCTTTGTGCCTGTGGAAAGCCTTCTTTTTTTTTAATTACAAAACTTTTTTTAAAACCTGCTTTATAAAACAGCATGAATGGAGGTAGAGGCTAGCTACAAACTGGGGATATAAATCTGAATTTATACTCCAATGCAATTCTTATAAATTCAGTCATGCCTCAAATAGGTAAAGGTTGAGTCTGTTTGTATGCGTAATATTTTGTCACAGTTTTTGAAAGAGTGCAAAAATGTTGTTAAGGGTCCTTTGCAAAGATACAGTTGTGATGCCAACTTGTCTGTATTTCTACTGGAATTAATGTAATAAAAATAGGTTGAATGCCTTGTGCACAGTTACTATTGGATTTTGACTTATTACAGTAAGGTAAGAAGTTCAGCTTCACACATAAGTGCTAATCATTCCCGGCTCTAGTGGGCAGTTCTCATCTCCGTTTCCGAGCCGAAAAGCCAGCGCTGTCCAAAGTCGTCTCCATGGTCATGTGGCCGGCATGACTAAATGCTGAAGGCACATAGAGTGTTGTTACTTTCCCACCAAAAGTGGTCCCTCTTTTTCTACTTGCACTTTTTACGTGCTTTCAAACTACTAGGTTGGCAGAAGCTGAGACAAGTAACGGGAGCTCACTCCATTACATGGTGCTAGGGATTCGAACCACTGAACAGCTGACCTTTCTGATCAACAAGCTCAGCGTCTTAGCCACTGAGCCACCATGTCCCTTGTTATAGTAGCCAAACTCTAATAAAACAATTTTTTTATTTGCAAATGTAACACTGTATTTAGAGCAGGAGTCCTCAATCCCTGGTCCGTGGACTGGCACCAGGCTGCAGCATGCCAGAAACCGGGCTGCACAAGCAAGCAAAGCCCCATCTGTGGGATGCAGGCAGCCCATGATATCATGCCCCCACCATTCTGTGGAAAAACCTCTCTCCACAGAACTGGTTCCTGGTGCCCAAAAGGTTGGGGACCACTGATCTAGACTACACTCAGGGTGGGTTTCCATTTTTTTTTACTACCAATTTGCTTGTGCGCACTCACGCACATGTGATGCTTCTGTGCATGCGCAGAAGTGTCTGGGTGGGTGGGCAGAGCCTCCTGCCACCACCACTACCTGTTCACCTGATCCAGGCCGAACTAGGAGCAATCCACCTCTGACTACACTATGCATTTTTTATTTGCTTGTTAATATTACTGGTAAAGAAATTTATAACTTGAACAGTCGGATTTGAATTCTAGGCCACAGTTTCTCTGGTCTTTGTCTTAAAGAAGATCCCCATGAGTTAGTTCTGATTCAGTGTGGAAAATATTTTTAATTTGAAATGTTTGAAGCTCAAGCATTGTTTCAGGTTTGAAATAGGTTGCTCTGCACATTCTTCAAGTTTTTTGAAGCTGACAACAAAGCTTGAATTGGTTGGAAATCATCCAATGATCTTCCATGGGTAAGTGAAGATTTCAATTTGGGTTGGTCTCTTTAGTTCTAGCCGATACAGAGGTGGGTTCCTGCCAGTTTGCACCAGTTTGGTAGAACCTGTTCGTCAAATCTACTGAACCGGTTAGAAGAGGTTCCACCAGTGGACCCGGAAAGCAGGCCACACCTACAGAAGAGGTTCCAAAAATTTTTGAAACCCACCACTGACACACAGAGAGAGAGAGAGAGAGAGAGAGAGAGACAGAGACAGAGAGAGAAAGAAAGGAAGAAATAAATAAAGAAAAAAGAAAAAAAGAAAGAAAAAGTGAGAGAGACGAAAGAAAAACAGAAAAAAGGGACAGAGAGACAAAAGGAAGGAGAGAGAGAGAGGGAGAGAGAAAGAAAGAAAGAAAGAAAGAAAGAAAGAAAGAAAGAAAGAAAGAAAGAAAGAAAGAAAGAAAGAAAGAAAACACATGGCTGGCAAGCCACTCCCACCAGATCACATGGCCGGCAAGCCACTCCCACAAAGGAGGCCACACCCACAGAGTAGGTTCAAAAAAATTTTGAAACCCACCACTGAACTGATACCTCAACCCCCTAGTTATGCTGTCAAAGAAAATGCAATCTACCAAAAGGTATGTCAGTATGCTAACCATGCTAAGGTACAATTAATACATTCAAGTGGTGGAATTCAGGGGTAATGAAGTTACTCCAGGTGTCAGATACAGCTTGTATTCTCCTCTGGAAATGTATTCTGGTTGGAAGGATTTCTTCATTCTGGAACATGTTATGGCCTCCTCTTGAGTGCAGTCAGCAGCCCCAATTACATTGGGTAACCCAACTGAGCAAAAATAAACCTTCACTCATTTACTCTTTCTGTCAAGGATGGGTGCATGTATTGATTTAAGGCATCTTCTCTGTGTATTCATTCTGAAGTGGTTGCCTGAATGCAATTGTGTACATTCCTTAAATAAACTATTAGTTTCAGGCTGCAAAATGACACTTGTAAAAGTCTTCCTGTCAGGTACACCAGACAAAATTATCGCATTTGGAATTCATTCACTGAGAGGTTTCCACCTCTTGTTCTGTCAGAAGTGATGGAAGTCAGGCTTGTTCTCAGCCTGACAGGTTCAGACAGGCAAATATCTCAACATTAAAGAGACACTGGCCACATGGCCACATCAAGTGCACAGATTCACCTTTATATTGAATTAGAAATGGCATAAATTTGAATGAATCATAACCGGGGCATCTTACCTGAATTTGCATTTTGCAATTGTATTTCTACAGAGTAAAGTTTTTGTGGTTGATACAGTCCTTAACTTGCTAATGGGTTGTAAATGTAGAGGAGGTTTCAAATGAAGGACTGCAATTTATTTATTGAAAACATTATTTTAACCCACCCAATAACAACAACAAAAAGACTTAGGAAGTCCAAAACAAAATTAAGCTTTGAGAACATCCAATGGTAATAGAGCTGCTGTTACCTCCTGCTTTGTCTGCGTTCTTTTAAATCCCTATATTGCTTTACATTCCTTTGAATGGCCTCAGTGCTGCTTTCCTTTTAACTGGAAGAGTAAATGTTCCATCCTCCAGCTGTTAAGCAATAAACACTAAGGGTATAAAATACAGTCTCTGAGGACTTCTAAGTGAGCAGATTTGCAGGCTCTGCCAAAATAGACTCTCCCATTGCACAAATGGAGTCTGGTAACAGAACGCAGTCACTAATATCTCTCTTTTTACACTAAGAAATGAGTATGAATGCAGAAAGGTCTATGACACAGCTACTTGAAAAATAATGTATACTTTAGGTACAAAATGAATCTATCTCTGCACTGAAAAAAGTGTGCAATAAAACAGGTTTTGCTTTATTTCTTTGTTATTGTTTTTAAAAGCTTATCTTAGTCAAAAATTGTCTTAAAACACCTGCATTGAGAAAAAAGACATTGGAGAAATTAGCAGGACAAACCTATATAAATGAAATGTGCATTAGAAATTTTCTTTAATTATTAAGGCAAAATTGTACCTCAAAAGATTTATCCAGACATTGATTTATTATTTATTTATTATTATTTACTATCAAGGTGGTATTAACTTTTAACAATTGCATAGATGGAACTTTTCCAGATGAATGTAGGACTTCCAATGTGGTAGTTTTCTTGTGACACATTCAAAATATGCAAGGTTTTATGTATTTATTGAATTTATATGCCACTTGTCTTGCTTTCCAGAGCAACTCTGTGTGACTTACAATGCTTACTTGCCTTGTAGGAGTATCAGTTTTTATTTTTTCCAAGACTTATGGATTGATCGTTCTTGAAGTCCATCAGACTTTAAATAACCAATAATTTAAAGCCATCTCCACCCCCCATAAAACCAGCAACATTCTTTCTCTTATTTGACTTTCACAGCCATACTGAAAGCCAAGTCTGGCCATAAGTTCTTGCCTCAGTTTACCTTCCCAATAAGCAACTGAGTCGTTAGATCATTTTAAAGCAGTTTATTAGGGTACCCTGATAAAGTGGAATCTCTCTATGAAAAAGGAGAGAGAGAACCCCATGTTTCACTCCTTTTTATAATTATAACTATATAACTATATAACTATATAACTATATAACTATATAACTATATAACTATATAACTATATAACTATATAACTATATAACTATATAACTATATAACTATATAACTATATAACTATATAACTATATAACTATATAACTATATAACTATATAACTATATAACTATATAACTATATAACTATATAACTATATAACTATATAACTATATAACTATATAACTATATAACTATATAACTATATAACTATATAACTATATAACTATATAACTATATAACTATATAACTATATAACTATATAACTATATAACTATATAACTATATAACTATATAACTATATAACTATATAACTATATAACTATATAACTATATAACTATATAACTATATAACTATATAACTATATAACTATATAACTATATAACTAACTATATAACTATATAACTATATAACTATATAACTATATAACTATATAACTATATAACTATATAACTATATAACTATATAACTATATAACTATATAACTATATAACTATATAACTATATAACTATATAACTATATAACTATATAACTATATAACTATATAACTATATAACTATATAACTATATAACTATATAACTATATAACTATATAACTATATAACTATATAACTATATAACTAACTATATAACTAACTATAAATAAATAAAGGGGGACTAGTATAGATCTATTTCAAGCTATTTAGCTCTCAGCAGCTAGCCATACCCTTACTGGGATTCGAACCTAGCTGATGAGAGCTAAATAGCTTGAAATAGATCTATACTAGTCTCCCTTTATTTATTTATCAGCACAAACACAATACAAATGTAACAAAGGCAACAGTAAAAATATTGGGTTTCTGTCTGGATGGTCTCTTATGACGAGCCGATGGACAGAGAATGGAAGTAGTGACCTTCCTCCCATATTTGGGCATACCAGGGGATGTGTGTGTGTGTGTGTGTGTGTGTGTGTGTGTGTGTGTGTAATAGTTAATACCAGTGGTGGGTTCCTACCAGTTTGGACCGGTTTGGCCGAACCAGTAGTGGTTTGTTGGCCTGGGTTGCAAGAACCGGCAGAGACCCAGGCCTGCCACACCCTCATACCAGTTCTCCAGGCAGTGCATACAGTGGCTCCATCTTGGTTTTTTGCTTCTCACAATTTTCATTGTACTGCACATGGTGTGCAGCACACATCAAGGGCACAGGCTCTGCACTCATCAAGGGCAGAGACTCTGCACTCTGCATGGCACAGCCATGAGTGAACCGACAGTAGTGACTGCGTGAACCCACCCCACAACAAAGAAAATTCAAGGGAAAAGTTGGAGAGGATAAAAGTAAGCTCCCCTTTTGCATAGGCAAATGATTACATGTAGTCAAACATGTTACATGTTTGCATCCCATAATATCACACATGTTCATTAAAATGAGGTCCGACATCAGAAGGGGCATAATTATAAGGAAAAAAGTTGTTTGGAGTTCACAAAAGAGATAAACCAGACCCCAATTTGTACTAACAAACTTTTTCTTATCTGGAGCATTTCCAGCTTCTTTATCAGTTGAGGAATGTTAAAAGCTAATAATCCTGAATATCATTTTAGAAGAGAGAAAATAAATCAAATTAAAATACAAAGTAACAATGTTAGTTAACAAATTACAAAACTCATATCATTTGCCCCTCTATACATTATTAGTATTTTTTTTTAAAGTTGTCTGACTATTCTGATCTCGCTATTGATTATTGAATTAAAATTCTTCCTGATTTGGATTTGTGATTGCCTTCGTCTCGCGGATTGATTTTCTCTCTACTTCTCAAGTACACCGTTCATGTTTATATTTTCTTGAGCCCTGTAAAACAAAACTATCTAGCAAATTCTGACACCCAATTTTTATTCCAGCTGTCATCTCTTCCAATCATACTGTTTCTATAATACATTCATTATACTGTACATGTTAGAAATATATGGGGCAAGATGCATCCCCATTTTCTATAGTTTGAACACTTTATTTCTCCAAATTCAGTTGTTACTAAACTTTGTCATTGTAAAGTCAAAGACAATACCTTAGAGGCATATTCATATGTTTTGGCATGCAAACTAACTTTAGACATTTATTTATCCATTATTTATTTTATTTATTTATTGGTCAAATTTAGACACAGTCCATCTCACTATCCAAGTGTCTCTGGGTGGGTTCACATTCTGGCACATTCTACATAATTAAATGCCTATAAAAAAAGCCTGTGTCTTCACTCAGTAAAGCACAGATAACCATTCTTTCTTTTTCTTTTCTTTTTCTTCCTTCTTACATTTTTCCTCTTATTCCCTTTATTCTTATTCTCTTTATGTTAGCTATACAATATTTTGTTTCTATTTTTTTCTGGAAACTTGCCTGCTCATTAGCATTAACATTTATCTCTTCATGTATAGATCTATTTTTTGTAAGCCCTTAAGCATTTTTTTCCTTGCATTAAAATTAATATAACAGTTCAGCAATTTTCAGGTTCTCTTGTATCTTCCTTCTCCTATCTCTAGGGACAGTCTTCTTCCTAGGGACTGTGACATATCACTCTTAGCATTTTAACTGCCTCTTCTCCTATAGTTTAATATTTTTTTCCCTATTCCGAGTGCTTGAACAGCTAATATATTGTCTTTTATAATTAATTTTCTAAAAGAATCGCGGATTTATTCTAAGTCTGCAAATTATTCTGTCATTCTATATTTCCACTTGTAAAGTATATTCATGAAGACTTTTTCATTTTCTTTAAATGTTATTACCTTCTAGTAGCCTTGTATCAAGGCTTGTTGTTTATCTCTTGGAAAATATATTCAATGATTACACTTGAATAATCCAATTTTTGACTATAAATTTTCTTGTTATTCCTCTTCATAAATCTTTTATTTTATTTATTTTATTTTCATGTACAGTATATGTTAACATCTTTGATTAAGATCTTTCCATATCTTTTCTTCCTTGAAATTGAAAGTCTCCATTCATTCATTATATTCCGTTGTTCCTGTTGCTGAAAATTCTGTCTTTCTTTAAATTATCATCCTGCCCTTCCTTACCTTATTCTGTCCTTCCTTATCCAAATTTTGTTCTTCTTTAAATTATCATTATCATTCTGTCCTTTCTTAAATTATCATGATAATTAGTTCTTGAATATTTGGTTCCTTTATTATTTCATATCTGAGGGGGTCCTTATTGTTCTCTGAGCTTGCTTGTTTTCTTGCAGACATTTCATTACCCAAAGTAGGGAACATCATCAGTGCTAATTTGGATAATGAAACATCTACTAGAAAACAAGCAAGCTCAGAGAGCACCAAGGATCCCTCATGTCAATGCTGAGCTACAAATGTTATCCTTTGTTTCATAACTCTACCAGAGGTGGGTTTCCCAGTGCTCCTGGTTTGCTCATGTGTGCGTGCATGATGCAGAAGAATCTGGGCAGGTGGGTGGAGCCTCCTGCCGCCACCACTACCATTTCGGCTGATCCGGGCTGAATCTGGAGCAACCTATCTCTGATCTCTACATAACTGCTCGTGTCTCTTTTTTTGCATCTTGGAGCGAAGGAAGAGGACGCGACAAGAGGTGTAGCAAAAGCAGCAACCTTTATTCAAAACAGAGTAACTACGATTCAACGTGGCGTGGTTCGCGCCAAACATTTATACCCCCGGGTTTGAACAATGAGCCAATGGGGCGTCGAGTAGCTCGACCAATCGGGGAGAGGATTGAACCGACTCCGCCCGAGAACCAATCAGAAGGGGAGACCTTATTCCCGCGCTAGTATTCAACACCCCTCCCCCCCTAGTCAAGAGTACCCTTAGGAAGGGCAAACATAGTCTTGTAGGTAGGTGGGACGGTGACGCTCTCGTCCCGATCTTCGTAGCTCCCCGGCGGTTGTCGTCGGGGGGGGGAACCGCCGGCGGAGGCGTGTCCGTGGCGGGGCGGTGTGTTTGCGACGCGGCCCCGAGAGATGGCGCTGGCCCCGGGCCCCGTGCCCGATGTCCGTTTGTCCAAGGTGGCGTCTCCGTGGCAACAGGAGTGTCCGACAGTGGCCCCATGCAGTCTGGTTGGGATGTAGGTTCAGAGTCTCGATAAAGGCTTCGAGGAAAGGAATAGCCGGATGAGGCGTGTCTGTCCGAAAAGTTCGTATCAGCTTGTCCCCCGTTCCCCGAATGGAGGCAGTCCGTTGGGGAAAAGGTCATCGAGGGTAGCTCACGCTGAGAGCGAATGTCTGAGAGGCTCGGGCCGTCTGCTTCCGCGGGGAGGCGTCGCCTTAACTGGTCCAGGTGGCGCCTCCATTGTGTTCCGTCGGCCAGGCCGGCCCTGAAGGAACAGGGGCCAGTCAGAGCTGTGATGGTTGCAGGAACCCACCGTGGATCCCCAGAAAAGGAACGGGCCCATACGGGATCCCCTAACTTAAACGTGTGGGAAGGGAGGGCCCCCAGGTTGCTCGGCAGATCCCCTGCGTAAAGTGGATGGAGCCTATCAAGGGGAGTTCGCAATCTCCTACCCATCAAGAGCTCCGCAGGACTTTTATTAGTCATTGGGCAGGGTATAGAGTGCTGGCTCAAAAGATAAGCCACCACTCTTTCCTGCCAGTCGCCCTGGTCCATGCGGCCCAAGGCTTCTTTGGCTGAGCGAACTGCGCGCTCCGCCCGGCCGTTACTAGCTGGATGATAAGGGGCTGTGGCTGCGTGTCTAATTCCTTGTTCGGCCAGGAATTCTTGGAACGTGGTGGAGGTAAACTGGGGCCCATTATCTGAGACTATCACATCCGGTAGCCCATGTGTGGCGAACATCTTACGAAGGGCCCTCACTGTACTCTCTGCTGTAGTGGAGGTCATGATTACCAGCTCCACCCACTTGGAGTAAGCATCGACTACTATCATGAAATTTCGGCCGTGGAAAGGGCCGGCAAAGTCAATGTGTAAACGGGACCATGGGCCTCTAGGAATTTCCCACTCACGAGGGGTGGCTATGGGGGGATTCGGCCTAGAATTTTGGCATATCCTGCATCGACCTACGTAATCTGCAATTTCCGAATCTAGCAAGGGCCACCACACATAGCTGCGAGCTAGGGCTTTCATTCGCGCTATGCCTGGGTGGTTTTTATGAAGTGTGGGCAGAATTCGTGCCCGCAGGGCTGTGGGGATCACTACCCTATCCCCCCAGACAAGACAACCCCCGTGAAGGGCAAGTTCGGCTTGTCGTGCTTTAAATGGTCGGAATCCCTCCGCTACCTTTTCCGCGGGCCAACCCCTCAAAACCCATGAAGCTACTTGGGATAAGACGGGGTCAGCCTTTGTACAAGCTGCAACATCCGCGGCAGAGACGGGGAGGTCAGATTCAGCAATGGACAAAATAGAGAGAGAAGGCACGTGGGCTGTGTCCGTCTGTGGCAAGGGGCAACGGCTCAGGGCGTCTGCGTGCCCTAGCTGCTTACCCGGACGGTATAACAGTGTATACGAGTACGCCGTTAGAAACTCAGTCCAACGTGTCATACGGGGAGACAAAATGGGGGGGGGTTGGCTTGTCGCCTGCTAGTAGCCCCAGGAGCGGCTTGTGATCCGTGACAAGGGTGAAATTCCTACCATAAAGGTAGTCATGGAATCGCTTAATGCCGGACACT
Organism: Thamnophis sirtalis; assembly: GCF_051295495.1. Classification (NCBI taxonomy): domain Eukaryota; kingdom Metazoa; phylum Chordata; class Lepidosauria; order Squamata; family Natricidae; genus Thamnophis; species Thamnophis sirtalis. Next base: position 41,325,115 of record NW_028261381.1, on the reverse strand, counting down.
GCAGCCAGGGCTTCTTTATCAATTTGGCTGTAGTTCCGCTCCATTGAAGAAAGTGTCCGGGAGTAGAAAGCTATGGGGGCCTCTGAGCCATTCGGGAGGGCATGGCTCAGGACCGCCCCTATGCCATAGGGAGAGGCGTCGCATGTCAAGACTAGGGGCATCCTATCGCTATATTGAATTAGGACTGCCGACGAGGTTAAAATATCTTTTATAGCCGCGAACGCGTGCGCTTCACGGCTACCCCATTTCCAGGCCGCTGACCGGTCAAGCAGTCGGTGTAGCGGCTCAGCTAGCGACGCCTTGTGGGGAATAAAAGGGGCATAGAAGTTTAACAGCCCCAGGAACGCCTGCAATTCCGCCCTAGAGGTGGGTGCAGGTGCGTTTTTGATGGCGGCAACTTTGGAGGGAGTGGGGTGGATGCCTTGTGCATCGATAAGAAATCCCAAAAATTCTACTTGGGGAACAGCGATTTCGCATTTGCTGCGCTTTAGTTTCAGTCCTGCCTCCCTAAAACGTGTGAGAACCTCCCGCAATATTTTCAGGAGTTCCGAGTGGTTCGGGGCTGCGACCAGGACGTCGTCAAAGTAAGGAACGACGCCAGGGAGCCCGTGGAGCAACCGCTCCATGAGGCTCTGAAAAATCCCCGGGGCAACCGAAACGCCGAATTGGAGACGGTGGCAACGGAAAGCCCCGCGGTGGGTGACGATGGTCTGGGCTGTAGCCGCGTCATCGTCTACGGGAAGCTGCTGGTAGGCCTGTGCCATATCTAGCTTGGCGAAAATACGGCCTTGCCCTAAGGAGTGGAGTAGGTGTTGCACTACGGGAACGGGATATGGATTTGCCTGCAGGGCCAAATTGATGGTCGACTTGTAGTCGGCACATATTCTCACCGATCCGTCGGGTTTGACCGGGAGGACTATGGGGGTTTCCCAACGGGCATGATCTACGGGCTCAATTACCCCTTGCTCTATAAGCTTATCAAGTTCGGCGTCTACCTTTGCTCTCAATGAGAAGGGGACCCTGCGTGCCTTCAGCCTAATGGGCGCGACCTGAGGATCGAGGCAAAGGGAAATGGGGGTGCCCTTATAACAGCCCAATTTCCCATCGAACATATCTGCGAACTCGTCTAAAACGCTATCTACGGTGCGGGGAACTACCCTGTGCACCCCTTCTATGGTGAGGCCCAAGGCGGGAAACCAATCCAACCCAAGGAGAGCGGGCAGGTCATTCCTGACAATTAAAACTGGAAGTTTCCCTTTAAAATCTCCGTATTCCACCCGGATGTGGAATATTCCTGCCGTAGGAATCCCATTTCCCTGGTAATCTAGGAGGGAGACCCCAACGGGGCGCAATTTACTCTCGGGAACCCTGGGGCAAAGGCGGGAAAACAGGGCCCAAGATAGAAGGGAACGGGAAGACCCAGAGTCCACCTCCATTCGGCAAAGCTGACCTTCGAGGCGGATGGCGGTGCTAATTTTGCGATCGCCGGCGGGGACGTGGGAAGCCTGGTAGACCACGCAGTCGGCGCTGGAGAGCTGGAAGGTTGAATGGCAGTCCTCAGCTCGCCTCGCAGGACGCGGTTGTTGGCGGCGTTGCGGTGCCTGGCGCTGGTCGCTGGGCTGCATGAACGATGGAGCTGGCACGAGAGCCCGGCAGACCCTGGCGAGATGTCCTTCTCCTCGGCAACGGCGACAGACGGCGGAACGGAACGGGCAGGATGTGCGGCTGTGGCGGCCGCCGCATCCGCGGCAAGGTGCGTTTGAGACTGGTTGAGCGGGCGTCGGCGGTTGCTGATGTGGCCTCCGCTTCGGCTGCGTCCTCATTTGTCCGACGGTTTCCTCCTCCTCATCTTCCGTAGGAGAGAGGTCGTCAACAAGGTTCGTCTGAGTGGAAGGCCCCGCAGCGGTTTGCGCGGGGGGTTTCAGCTGGAGGCGTTCGATGTCGGCCGTGGATTGTTCGGAGAGCTCTGCTGCTCGCGCTGTCTCCACGGCTTGCACCAAGGTAATTTTGTGGTTCCGGAGCATACGGCTGCGCAATTGCACGTCGCGGACCCCGCATACAAACTGCTCCACGAGGTTCTCCTCCAGGTCTGCAAAATCGCACTGGGCGGCCACTGTGCGCAAAGCCTCTAGGAACTGGCTGATGGATTCATTGGGCTTCTGCACTCGGCGGCGGAAAGTGAAACGGCGTGCGATCAGAGAAGGTGAGGGAGCGTAATGGTCCCTCAGCCTGGACATCAGCTCGTCCCACCCAAGTTTGTAGGCTGGCCTCGGGGCGGCCAGAGCTCTTGCAGAGGCGAACATGGAAGGCTCACAGCAAGACAAGAAGAAACTGCATTTCTCTTCGTCGGTTTGTGCCCGGTTCTTTGATGCGATTAAGTAACACTCGAAACGCTCCATGAAGCCGTCCCATGATTCTCCGGCAGATCCAAACGGCGCGAAAGGAGGAAGCGCTGATGCCATTGTGGTGCGAAGCCAGAGAGGGGGAGGAAGAAGGCAGAGAAAATTTTGCGTTCGCTGCCGGGGTTCTCAGACTGAGGAGCGTGTTCGTGCTGATTCAGACGCGGTGGCAAGCTGGCTTGTTCTTCTCCGTGGTTGCGGGAATCGAATACCACCTTCGTCGCCAGTTTTGCATCTTGGAGCGAAGGAAGAGGACGCGACAAGAGGTGTAGCAAAAGCAGCAACCTTTATTCAAAACAGAGTAACTACGATTCAACGTGGCGTGGTTCGCGCCAAACATTTATACCCCCGGGTTTGAACAATGAGCCAATGGGGCGTCGAGTAGCTCAACCAATCGGGGAGAGGATTGAACCGACTCCGCCCGAGAACCAATCAGAAGGGGAGACCTTATTCCCACGCTAGTATTCAACATCTTTGACATAAGTTACCTCTTAACTTATCTTGACTTAAGTCACGATAAATCTACTATCTGTTCATTTCTATCTGTTCAATTCAAACTATGCTGGCAAATTCTATTTTCTTCAACTATTTAAATTTAAATTTTGTGCTTAAATTTAACTCTAAAAATGTCCTGAATGACTTGCTTATTAATCTCCATTTTCTTGTTATGTAATTATTATATAACAGTATTGCCCACAGTATGCTTTCCTAGTTTAAAATATGTGTTTATGTTACATGAAGCAGGTGCTGACAAGCTCCTTTCTCCCATCTCCTTCATTATTGCATTTATTTAATTCAATGTTTATGTAATTTCCTTATTATTCCAAGTTTTGCCTCCTAATGATTTGCTTCCTTTCTAACTGTTGCATTTAACATCTCTTGCAATTTGCCTTAAAATTCCTCAGTATTTTCCATCACATGCTTGTAGTGCTTCAGAGATCATCATTGTATATCCATTAATTTTAGTACAGAGGAACCTGTTATTAATTAGATTATAGTTAAAAACATACTTGGTAATTTATTTTCTGATTATCACTTCCACTCCTGTCCAGTATGTAGTCTCATGTAAACATCTGATTTAAAATGACCCACTCCACACTATCCAAGTTTACTTCAGCACATTTTATTTCTTCTCTGACAATTTTGAATTTCTCAGCATCATTCATGCTTTGCACACTTCATGTTCCTATTAGATCTATTAGATTCTATTTCTACTACTGGTGCCATCATTAACCAGACCTCCTAACCGTGGTCCTGGTTTAACCAAATCACCATAGAGCAAGGGTGTCAAACTCAATTTCATTGAGGGCGGCATCAGGCTTGTGTTTTACCTGGGGGTGGGGGACAGGGGGTATGGCCAACATGATGTCACTCGTGTCAGGGGGTGCCTGTGGTGGCCCAAGCACTCTGTTGTTTTTGGCTGTGACTGTATCCTGCAACCCTCTACCAGTGAAAAGAACTCAGGTGGATCATCCACAACCCTCACAATCTCTGTTTTTGCTTGCAGAAACACTGCGGGCCAGTCCTTTGCTGTTTCCAGGGCAACCCCATGGGCCAGATCTAAGCACCCCGTGGGCTGAATCCAGCCTCCGGACCTTGAGTTTGGCACCCCTGCCATAGATGTATGAAAGAAAACTTAATATTCTTCCACAGTTCTGACCTGAGGATCTTTTCATCTAGCATCCAATCTCGTCTAAACATTCCAGCTTTAACCATATAGGTTTTTTTGGCAACAACACAAAGATGATTTGCTATAATTTGCTTCTGCATTTGACTTTGGGCTACCTAGCTAAGACAGCTTTCTTCACAGCTGCAAAGTCCTACCTGCCTTCATCCCCTCTATGAATAGCTCTTGTCTTCATTTCTCCATTTTTAGCTTTATTGGACAAGATGACCCTACCACTAACTCAAATGTCTGCCAGCATGATTCTTGAAGTAATTGAAGTTACTGTGCTCTTCCATTATGTCAAAAAGGTAATTTGCTAGGAGAGCCTGTGCACCTAGCATATTCTAATAACCATATTTTAATAGGAGTGTTTTAAAAAATTCTTCTTCTGTAACTACAACTTTATAAATAGGTATCAATCCCTTACCATTGTGTCCCCATCTGCTGTAAGAGTAATTTACCTATAGGAGTACCCTACTTGCAACCTGTTTTTTATACTTTGTTGATTTCTTAATTTATAAACCAATCAGTCCTACACATATTCCCAGGAGGACCCAGAGTTGTCAGAATATATTTTAACAGTCTAAATTAGATTAGTAATATAGTCAGTAATAACAATCATGGCTCGGGTCATTTACCAAGGATTAATGATCAGCTGGGAGAAATTGATAGGGCCAGGAATTAAAGCAGAAGGGCCCTTATCATTTTATTAGAGATTTGTTTGTTTGTTATTAATTACTGACATAATATATGGCTATTTGATACCTTGCAACATGGCTGTTATTTCAAAAGGAAATGGTCCCATTGCAGAACCAGAATGTTTCTGTATGCAGTTGTAGAACGAATTGTCTTTCAAGACTTCTATGCTTGATTTAATGATAATGACACTTTCTTCCAGTGACGGTACAGAAAATTGCAATCTAGAGGAAAATAAAGGGTCTTAAAACTGCATGACATGAGCGAATCAGTTGTCTCTTTCCAGTGACCTTATTTACAATTTCTAATTTTTTTCCTTTCCTTTCAACAACACGCCAACTTTAAACAAAAACATTTACTGCCATATTCTTTTCTCCAACAAATTAGCCACATTATGAAAACTATCTAAAATGCAAATATGTGTATCTAGATATTTTAATCTATGCATAGATTATAAAAAGTATGCATGTAGAATAATATGTCTTGGGATTTTTTTTAAGATTAAAGGTTGCATTTAGCTTGGGAAAAAAATTACAATTTAATTTTTTTTAAAAAAATCAGTACTAAAATTACAGCATTTGTACTGAGTCTTTGTTAACATATGCATATTCTGAATAATTCTGTGTTATCAGGGACAGTCCCTAGTTTCTAGAAGGAGTTTAAGGAACACTACTGTCTTTCCTTTGCATTCATTACTGCAGTTCTTCTTGTTATGTATCAGCTGTGTGAAACTAGTTTAACTGATAGGGCCCAGATAATGATGAACATCAGAGGTTTACTGTACAAATTTGGTTTTGCAAGGAAGTGTGTCTTCCTTCCATTCTTATTTTGTGGGCTTCACCCCAATTATGAATGAGCATTGCCTGAATCTCAGCTCCATGATTATATGAATCAGAGGTGGGTTGCCAATTTCTTTACTACCTCTTCGGGCGCACTCCCACATGTGACACTTCTGCGCATGTGCAGAAGCATCCAGGTGGGTGGGCGGAGTCTCCCGCTGCCATTACTACCGGTTTGGCTGGTCAGGGCTGAACCTCCGGCAACCCAACTCTGATATGAAGGCAGGATCTTATATATTTTTAAATGTATCTTTTGAACTATCTAAAAGCTCCACTTTCCTATCTCATGATTATAACCATTCACAAGGTCACATTTATACAGAAGACTGTATATAACAGTAAGGTTAAGGTAAAGGTTATCATCACATATATGTGCTAGTCATTCCTGACTCTAGGGGGTGGTGCTCATCTCCGTTTCAAAGCCGAAGAGCCAAAGCTGTCCGAAGACATCTCCATGATCATGGTCATGAATAAATGCCAAAGGCATATGGAACGCTGTTACCTTCTCACCAATGGTGGTTCCTATTTTTCTACTTGCATTTTTACATGCTTTTGAACTGCTAGGTTGGTAGAAGCTGGGACAAATAACAGGAGCTCACTCCATTATGCGGTGCTAGGGATTTGAACTGCTGAACTGCTGAACTGCTGACCTTTCTGATTGACAAGCTCAGCCACTGAGCCACTACATCCCTTATCTATAACAGTAGCCCTTGCTAAAGATGCCCAGCCATATTTTACAGACAAGATAAGATAACTTGAAGTATATCCAGCCAATGAAAAAGCACAAACTGATCATATTTTTTAAAAAAGGGGTAGAGTTATTGTTAGATCAAAGATACTCTGTTCTTGACACACAAACCATATTACTACTGCAGAATTCTGATGACAACAGAATTGTGATGTGCCCAATGAATTGAGCTTGCTTTGTAAAAATCCACTATTGTGTCTCTTAAACATGAGACAGCAGCCCAAAGAACGATACTCTATGTTAGAATGACAAGAAATGACATTTGTGCTGGTTGGTATTATTTTCTGTCTTATCTATTGACATTATTTCTGTCTTACCCGTATGTTATCAGTTCAAGCTGCATAGGTTAGAAACGTTGCATCTGAACATTTTTTCCCTAGCATTTTGCTTCCTGGAACAGAACATGAGCAGCATGAGGTCCAAACTTTCTCAATAGATAACTGCTACTTCTGCTGTAAGTGTTTTTCTTACCAGCCATTTCTTGTTTGACTTGAATGGAAAACTGTGAAAATAGAAATGCTGTAATTATTATTGAACACCAGACCTTCTGCCTCTCAAAAGCTCTCTTGCAACTGCTATTTTACTTATCATTGCCTTGAAATCCAAGCATTGGCTAGACAATGGTTGAGCTATGAGTTAGCTGAGAGAGGAGAGAGAAGATGGAAAGGGATTATAGAAGCCTTTGTATAGGAAATTGAATAATGGCATGAAATATTGCTCCAAATACAATGAAATGTGCACCATACTGTAATTTTTTTCAGGTATCTGTACCCAATTACTGATGCACATGAGACTCTCAGCAAATAACAATTCTCAGGCAGGTCCCAAGAGAGAATGGTAGTTAGGGGTTTTTTCTGCAGGGTTTTTAACCGAGATAGAGGATATGTCTGTTCAGTTGAACTCAAAGCAGATGTAGCTATGAATACACCAGAGCAAAAGAAAGAGAACCTCTGGAAAAAAATATGTAAGCCAAACCTAAATAAAGCATCCATCCATCCATCCATCCATCCATCCATCCATCCATCCATCCATCCATCCATCCATCCCCCTCTTAACCATACTGAAATCCCATGCCAACATCTATATCTATTTTAAATTGTTTTTCCTGTTTCCATGACTTAACATTCTCTGTCTCTCTTTCTGTCTCTGTCTCTCTCTGTCTTTGTGTATGTGTGTGTGTGTGTGTGTGTTTGTGTGTATTTCTGTCTCTCTCTGTTTCTCCCTCTCCCTCTCGCTCACCCCCACCCTCTCTCTCCCTCCTTTCAATCATATTTGAATCTTGGAGACTGCCTGGACACATCCCTGCAGTTTTGTTTCCAAGATTTTATAGAAGTGGTTCGCTATTGCTTACTTCTTTAAGCTGAAAATGATCAGCCCATGGTGTCCCAATTAGCTAAATAGTTTGATGGCATTTCACTAGCAGGAAATGTAGGCTTGCCTTGTCCCAACTTTAAAGTGTCTCTTAGCAGTGCACTTTCAGACAAGTTGTTCCAGTAGTGGTGGCAGCAGAAAGAGATCTTCTAAAAGCTTTCATTTTAATGCCCCATCAATGTCTTCATTACAGTGGGGACACAGATTGCAAAACTCTTTTGCCTGGGTTAGGGGCACAAAAGCAGACATCTCTGAGGATTTCTGGGGACACTCTGGCAGCTGTTTCATAGTGCTGGCTGCCAATGGTAGTCTATGAAGAAAAGAAACGTCACATCTGAAACAAGAGATTGTAATGAAAAAGAGGACTAGGGATAGCAGTGTTCCAATATCTCAGGGGCTGTAGAAAGAAGAGAGGGCCAATCTATTCTCCAAGGCACCTGAAGGCAGAAGAAGAAGCAATGGATAGAAACTTACCAAAGAGAGATCCAACCTAGAACTAAGGAGAAATTTCCTGACAGTTAAAAAATTCATCAGTGGAACAACTTGCGTGCAGAAGTTGAGGGTGCATCATCCATCACTGAAGGTTTTTAAGGAGAGATTTGACAGAAATTTGTTTGAGCAGGGGGTTGAACTAGAAGACCTCCAAGGTCCCTTCCAACTCTTGTAATAGCTTTGCGCCAAAGGTGGGATTAAAAACTAGAACTCACATTCTCCTTGTTTCTAGCCTGATGTTTTAACCACTACACTAAACTGGCTCTCCTATATACAATATGTACAGTATGTATGCATCTACGTATATGTATGTATGTACATATACTACATGTACTTTCTAAGCCTGAATGCTTTTTCCTGTTATTCCAATGTTGACTTGAAAGAGACTTTCTTTGACTCCAAAATATTAACATGCACAATGTATAATTTCACTTTTAAATGAGAATACAAAGTGCCTTAGAAGAAATGTAACAGAAAGCAGGGAGAGGAGGTTAAAAAGAGAGTGAGGGTGATTTTGTGAGGCCATAATTACCTTCTGTCTTGTTCTTGAAGCTCCTAGACTGACATTGTCACTCAGCCTAACCTTCTCAGGGTTTGTGGTTGTGGGAAAGAAATGGGGAGAAGGACATTTGTGCCTGCTGGCTTGAGTTCCTAAAAGAAAAGTGAAATATACATCAAACAGTTAACTAAAGAAATAAATACTAAAAAACATGGATTTTGTGTTTGTACGAGTCAGAAAACATCCCAAGAGTTAGCTCTCTAAATCATCTGCAATTTTTCAGTCCCATCAAACTGGAGATAATATGGACATTTCTAAAGAAGAGAACTGTAAATTGGCAAGTAACTATCTGCCTGAGTGATGTCTTATAAAAATCCAATGTGCTACATGTGAGTGAGGCCAATTAAATCCAACTAAGTTCTTAAAGAAATTGTGTCAGAATTCAATTACTGGTTGAGATAGTTGCATTAATGAATTCAGGATCTTTCAGTTGGAAACTTAAAAAAAGAAAAGTAATTTCTCACATTTTTCCCCTCAAGACTAAACCTCCAAAGCAGAAGCATTTGAACAGATTTTTATGGGGAGCAATGAAAAGTAACAAGTCTTAGCTGTCATTTTGAGAATCAGTGCTACAATGCCAATCATTTTCGATTCACCAAAAAGCAGCTCTTTCATCTGAAAAACAGTTTTCCTATTTCACCTTGGACTCACCTAAAATGCTTCTTTATCCAGTCCCAATATCAAATCCCAAAGACATTGCACACCTTTGGGTGTCATCTTCTAATTACACACTACATGCTTCCACAAAGTTATATAATGAGTACAAAAAATTCCAGCCTTGTTCTGAAGCTAGCTCTATATAAATCATTGAATGAAAAGTTATTGTGTTTTCTCACCTTGAATGTAACAGTAGCTAAGCAACAGAATATGATGTCCAATCTCGAGGTTTCCAGATGAAGTTTATTCACATCTCTCAAATTAACTTCATGTACTTGAATTCTGAGCATCTTTGTTACACTCCACAAGAAGACATTTTAATATTCAGGAGGGGTTGGATCCATAAATACAGACTACTTAACACAGATCCACTGGCTAGACAAAGTTAGACAAGTCCATTAAGCATATTTTGAATGCAAACTATAGGGGAAGATAGGTGCTTACGGATAACACCATAGTCCTAGATTACATATAGTGGTACTTGAAGTAGTTCCAAAAATGGGATGTTCTGGGGATAGAAGCAAACTCTGATCTTCTTTATGCAAGCATTCAACTGGTTCCACCTTTATACACCAAAAGGGAAATGGTTACTAGTTTTCCAGAATATTGATCTGTTGGCACTTCTGAAATTTTGTTTCATTTTCTAGTTGCATTCTGCCTTTTTCCTTCTTTCATTCTTCCCTCTCTCCCTCCCTTCTTCCCTTGTTGAGCTTCTGAAAACTAGCAATTTTTTATTGCTTTAGTTTAAAATCAATAGTCAAAGGAGTGCTTTTTGTTGTTGTTGATGATGCTAATGTGAAGCAAATCACATTCTGGGGTACTTTTGCTGAATGTCTATGGCTCTTTATGGAAGGAAGCTAGAATAATTAAAGTATGAATTTCTTAGTTTATTCCTGTTCCATTTTTTCCCCCTTTTATTCACTAGTTACCTGTAGGTTGGGTGTAGGTAGCAGCAGGGTGGGCTCCTACAGTTTCACCTGGGTTTGGGAGAACCCATAGCTAATGTTATGGCTGGTTTGGAGAACTTCCAAATCCCACCCCACTGCTCCCAGAAGTCTCCAGGCAGCCTGTTTTGGATGAAGGTAATTCCAGGGCCTGCGTGGAGGCTCAGGGAGGGGGAAAATGGGCCTCCTGGAAGGCCTCTGGAACCTAGGGGAGGCAGTTTTTGCCTTCCCAGAGGCCTGAGGAAAGCCTCTGGAGCCTGGGGAAGGTGAAAATGACGCCATGATGCAGGAGGCTGACTAGGCCACATCCACCCAGCACCAAGCAGAGAACCCATTGCTAAATTTTTTGAAGCCCACCCCTGGGTCGCAGTCAGCATGAACCACTATTCTGCAGCTTTTGTAGCTCTGCAGAATAGACTACCCTCTCCTTTATTTTTGTAGTAAAACACTTTTGAACGATTTTTCATTCATTTTAATCGAGGTTTACAGTGGAATTCAAAGTATTGCTAGCATATTTCTACTAGCACAATTTAAGAGTAGGTTTTTTTCCTTATCACCTCTCTTTGCAGATCATTGTGCTACTTCAACTTCTACTAAAAGAGGAGACCGGATTTGGGGATTGCATGAGAGAGATGGTAGCATATTATTGAATTCCATGCCTATAATTTTGGGCTAAAGGATCAAAAGATCAGCTACCTGAATTCCTCAAGGATTCTATCAGAAACATTGAGAAATTAAAGAAAATGGAGGGTGGAAGGAAGAATCACAAACAATGTAGTTAACTATGAAATTTACCTGCCAATTTTGATAATATTAACAGAGAAAGGGTCCAAGGATGCAGGAGACTTCCAAAACAGCTCAGGATTGCATAGGTGCCATGAGTTCTCATGAAACACCCATAAGATTGGTACACAAAAGTCAATACAATTTTAATCATGATCAATTGAGTTTTAAAAGACAATTCTGAAGCCAATCTAATAATGGATGGGATTATTTTTCTAGTGTTCTTGTGGCAGAAATTTGTAGTGGTTGCCTTGATTCCTGGTTCATTGTTCAAGAATTGTTTTGCCTGATTTGTCTGGTGTTTGCAAGTGCAGTTGCCTACAAAAGATATGCATAGGGCACCTGCAAAAGGTACCAAGTGATCATAGATCTGACTTAGGATAGTAAGCAACACAGGCAGATCTGTTAAGAGGCAGTTCAATCAGAATGGAGCTGGAAGGGACCTTGGAGGTTTTCTATTCCAGTCCTCAGCTCAAACAGGAGATCCGATACAATTTCAGTCAAGTGGCTGTCCAATCTCTTATTGAAAACCTCCAGTGACCACCTACAACTTCTGAATGCAAGTTGTTCCACTGGTTAATTCCCTTCACTGTTAGGATGGTTCTCCTTAATTCCGGGTTGTTTCTTTCCTTGATTAGTTTCCATCCATTGTTTCTTGTCTTGTCTCCTGGTGCTTTGGAAAATAAGTTGAAACCCCCCCCCCCGGTTCATTAGATATAAAGGTAACAATTTTCTATTTTAGACTTACTACTTTACAGAGGGGGAGGGAGGGAGGGAGGGAGGGAGGGAGGGAGGGAGGGAGGGAGGGAGGAGAGAGAGAGAGAGAGAGAGAGAGAGAGAGAGAGAGAGAGAGAGAGAGAGAGAGAGAGAGAGAGAGAGAGATCCATGAATGAGAACTAGACACAAGTTACTCAATATCTTTTGACTAGTAGTGGTAGGAAGCTCTCTAGCTTAATTTAATTAGAATCAGACGGTGAAGACTGGACCTTTTGGGAGTGAGGGAATCCCTATTGGGAAAGCAAGCCAATCATCTTCTAACTATTGATTTTCTGAAGCACACAGTATCTTACCTCAGCATTTCTTTCTCTAGCCCCTTTTGTGGTGCAAGCTTTGTGAATTTTGGCACCTCCAATTCACATTAAATTCTCGACCTTAGAACTTCACTTTGAGAAATGCACCTTCTCTAAGTTCCTTTGCAATGACCTTTGACTCCGATGTCACTTGAAATGAAACCGTGATGGATATTATACAGTCCCTATAAAATCCCTTGCAATTACTACAGAAATTGTCCTGGGGGATAGATTAGATGAGGCTACAGAAATCACAGCTCAAGAAGCACAGAGGGAGAGAAATACTACAGAGGACAAAGATTCTGTTATTTCTCCAGACATTTTGCTCACAGGACTGTTGCCCAAGCTCAAAATGAAATAATTGGTTTCAAAGGTCGGGTCACACAAATGACTCTGTACATTTCTCTTAGGGATACTGAAATCAGTCACCGGTCAGAATCTGGCATCTTTCTACGGTCACTGTTCTCAAAACAACAGCAGAATTTAAGATTCTGTTTCACCCCAACTCCTCCTGTTTTTGTGACCATATGGGAAATATTTTTAAATAGCAATTTAGCATTTTAAAAAAATCAGGAAGCAGGAGGAATGAAATCATCTGTACCCCATTTTTCCTGTTTGGTCTAACCACTGTAAAACAAGTGAAGGGGAAAGTCAGACTTGAATATTTTTTATCTAGCCTATATGTAAAGGTTCCCCTCTCACATATGTGCTAGTTGTTCCTGACTCTAGGGGGCGGTGCTCATCTCTGTATCAAAGCTGAAGAGCCAGCACTGTCTGAAGACATCTCCATGGTCATGACTAAATGCCGAAGATGCACAGAACATTGTTACCTTTCCACCAAAGGTGGTTCCTAGTTTTCTACTTGCATTTTTATGTGCTTTCGAACTGCTAGGTTGGCAGAAGCTGGGACAAGTAATGGAAGCTCACTCTGTTATGTGACTCTAGGGATTCGAACTGCCGAACTGCTGACCTTTCTGATCGACAAGCTCAGCATTGTAGCCACTGAGCTACCACATACCTTATATAGCCTATAGGTCGTATAATAAAAAGAAAAGGATATATCTATTCCTAATTCCTTAAAATTTCCAGGTCTCATTTTTTCAAAATGTAAAATGCTTTTATTTTAGTAGGAAAGCATTAAGTTAATTTTGTTAACAAAGTACATGTTTTTAAACATGGAAGCTATTTCTCATACTAGGCCCTAAAATGGGCATTTCATTTCATTATTTCATCTCACCTGTTTGTTTGTTTATATCCCACCTTTATTGTTTTTACAAATAACTCAAGGTTGGGAACATATCCAGCACACATTCCTCCTATTTTTCCTCACAAAAACAAACCTGTGAGGTGAGTTGGGCTGGGAAAGAATAACTTGACAGTGTTTTGTTTTCTTCATTGCTCACTTCACTCTTGATTGTATTCATGTGCAATATTTTGTTTGGCATATTACAATATTTTCTTTCTTCTTCTTCTTCTTCTTCTTCTTCTTCTTCTTCTTCTTCTTCTTCTTCTTCTTCTTCTTCTTCTTCTTCTTCTCCTCCTCCTCCTCCTCCTCCTCCTCCTCCTCCTCCTCCTCCTCCTCCTCCTCCTCCTCCTCATTGGACATTGGCGATCATGCTGGCAATCTTATTTTTATTAAGAGCCACCTGAAGAAGTGCTGCTGAGTTTTGTCCAAACCAGTCCCTTAGATTTTGAAGCCATGGTGTTCTTCTTATGCCTAGACCTGATTTGCCTTCAATCTTTCCCTGGAGGATTAAATGAAGTTTGGTGTATTTTTCCGGGTGTCGCATCACAGGTCCGAAATATTATAACTTTCACTTTTTAATGGCTTTGATGATCTCCCTTGGCTTTCCCAGGTGGAATGTTACCATATAGAGTGAACCAGAAACAGTGACCATTGTGATATTGACAGTGGTTAATAGGATCTATAGCATGAATATTCCACATAACCTAATTCTGGTTTACAAAGCTATGAATCCAGTAAAAGAGAAGCAATGTGAGTTCTGCAAAAGAGACACAATTTATCCCTCATGCTAAGCATCTAACTTCACATGGAATGTCTATGGAGAATCTTAGTCATCCAGGTCATGGTTGTCCAAATATGATTTTTCCAGAGACAACTGGACTTTCTTTGTTTTACCTTGAAGATGTTTCTCTTCTCATCCAAGAAGGTTCTTCAATTAATTTTCATATGGAATGTTTTTAATGGTACAACATTTAGCTTTGTCTTAGAGAGAACTTTTCACCCAAGAATCCTTTTGCAGCCCAACACATTTCACAGCATGAAAACTGCCTCAGCTGTCAATAGCTAAAGTAAGTGTTGCATCTGCTAATCATTTGCTCTTAACTTTTCACACTGCATTTTCACTATTAATTAGAAAGATCTAATTAATCTTTCCTGTTCCAGGCTTTCTTAACACAAATATTTATGGATCTTCAGAATTTCATAAAGGTTAGAGATGAAGTGACTCTGATGGACTCTCTCTTGAGATCAACCTATGAGGAAGAGGCTTTTGAAGGAAAATTACCTCCCCACATTGCCCTCAACAATTATTCACTGGGAACTAGGTGGCATATAAATTTAATCATTATGGTCAGTTGCATGCTCAGTCAAATGTTTAGACTGGGTTTGGCATTTTTGTCCACCTACCAAGTCCTTTGCAAGGACCTGGAAGAAATTGCTATTTCATGCTGTCAGAGGTATTGTTGCAGGATGTAAGCTGTTCCAAATAAAGCTGCCTTTTGCAATGGACTGATGGTGATTTGTCAGTGCTGATGGTGTTCAAGTGGTACTCCAGATGCTTTGGGATTGCACCCGAGGGGCCTATTACTATTGGCATTATTTTTACTTTCTTTTGCCACAGTTGTTCTTTTTCTATTGCAGATCTTTGAATTGGATGATTTTCCTCAGTTCTTTCTCTTCTGTTCTGCTGTCTCCATATATTGCCACATCCACTCTCCAGATCTTATCAACATTTGTTAAGTCTGGAGTGTTATGTCGCAGATAGGTCTGTCTGAATTCTAAAACCCCAGAGAAATTTAACTTCTTCATTTTTTATTACTTTCTCTATTTTGTGGGCCCACCAGTTCTTATTTGCAGGCAAGTAGTATTTCTTGCAGACATTCCAGTGCACCATTGTTACTATTTTGTTATGCTATTGTTTATAGTCAGTCTATCTGATACTTTTGCAGTAGCTAGCTAAAGTATTTTTCAGGGTATAAGACACACCTCCCCCCCAAAAAAAAGTGTGTGGAAATGTTGGTGCATCTTATACACAATACAGCCATTTTTGGCCTCCCGAAACCTCACCCCAGCATCCCATTTTTGTGAAAAATGGGCGAAAAATGGGCCATTTTTCACCAAAATGGAAATGTTTTGGCCTTCCCCTACCCCCACAGAAGCACTCTGCAGGCTTCAGCAGGGCTGGGGAAAGCAAAAATGCCCCTCGTTTTGGTGAAAAACGGGGGGCATTTTGCCTTACCTCAGCCCTGCTGAAACCTGCAGAGTGCTCCTGGGGGCCGGGGAAGACAAAAACTTTTTTTATTACTTACCTGTTCGAAATCTTTGTGTGTCTTATACATTGGTGCATCTTATAGTCGGAAAAATACAGTAGGTGGTCCATTGTTTCTTCAGCTTCTTTCCAGCATCTGCTGTTGTTGCTGTCTTCTCAATTCTGGCTCTGTATGTATTTCTTCTTAAGATTTGGACTTGTGCCACCAGAATTAGCCTCTCTGTTTCTTTCTTCAATTATCCTGGTTTTAGCCATTGCGAGATCTTGTTATCTGTTTTTCCTGCTATTTTTTATGTACTGGCCATGTGTTACTTAGCCATGCTTGTTTTCTATACTTCATTTAGTCATTCTTTTAGGTCCTTTTGGTCTCTCTAGTATTTAATAAGCCTTCCTGAATAGGTTCAGTACATCTTCTTTACTGTCCTTCAGATACAGTATTCTTCCAATGCTCCTTTTCTTCTTCAGCTGTCTGGTGTACTTGCAACATCCATGCTGTCCTGGACGCCTTGGTAAGTAGAATCTGTCAATATTACTGAGTGAATGAAAACTATGATTCATTGTCATTATTTTTCTGGTCTTCCTATCCAAGGCTTTTTGTTCTGCTTGAGTTCAGTCCATTATCCAGCTAGTTATCTAACATCTGGAATTGACTAAATGTTAATTTCCTTGATGGCATTTCCTCCTCTAAGTCTTTAAGAATGTTTTCACTCTCATAATATATTAATTTCTAAACTGATTTTTGACTTCAGTGTGCTTGACGTTATTAGCTTGAAGGATGCCCATCCAGCATCTTAATGTTTCCCCCCTAAAGGCTGTCTTCAGTTTTCACTATTTTCCCCCTGTTGATGGTAAGGGTAGCACATTTGTCCACCAGATGTTTATTCTATTGCAACTTCTTGACTGTATATGTTGAGTGTTGATAAGTGATTCTTTTTCAGATGGTGTTTTTCATATAGCTTCAGATTGTCCTTGGGCTGCATCAGCTACAACATTAATTAGCAATTTAAAAATTGTTGGTAAGCAGGTAATTGTCCTGTAGTTGCCTGGTGCTGCCCCTTTTGTTTAATCTTTCATTATGAGGCAGGTTTTGCCATATGTTAGCTACTCTTCAATTTCATCTCCATGCAATATGCTGTTAAACTACTTAGCTGCTTAGTGGGTATAGACCAGTCAGATGTTTTAATAAAAAAGTATGTAATGCATCTTCACTTGGTGTTGACCAATTCTTGATCTTCCTTGTTCTTTTCTCCAACATTTGTGCTGTTATTGCAAGTTTGTTCATTTCAGCTTCTTTTTTAAATTCATATCCACCTTTTTCCAAACTACATTCTTGTTGTATTTTCTTTAGGTTGTCCCATACCTGTGACCAGAACTGCATTGTTTCGTCTTTGTCAAATGTTGACTGATTCATTACAGTCTCTGTAGTAGAAATGTTTCTGATTTGATTGAAATTGAGGCTTTGGTCTGTAATGTAGATTCAAGTTTCATATATGTTTATCTTCTTGGCTTTAGTTATTATTTGCAACTTTATTTGTAGTGCTTTCTTGATCTTCCTTGTTTCTAGATCATATACCTTAATCATGTATTCTTTGATCTTCTTCTTTTTTATTTTTTTCAGCTTGCTTCCATCTGATCTTAGCATGCTCTTATTTTCCAATCTAATCTTACATTTTGGTGGTGTGCTATTTGGCTCTTTTTCTTCTTTGTTGATTTTGCATCCCAGATATTTAGTTATAACTGCAGCTGTGCTATACATTAGTTGGTTTATTTCCTGCAGTGAGGTGGTGCTTATATTTGATATCACAGTATTGGTGTGATAATGCTTGTGCTAACTGTTTCTTTGGGAAAAGTTTAAGCACAGGCAACCATATTTTGTTGTTTTTATGCTGTTCTAAATATTCAGTAATTATTTGTTTCAATTCCTATTGCTAGTTGTTAGGATCTTGTTCTTTCTGAGGAAAAGGCAGAGAAGAGGGTGCCTGATTAGGGAATGAAAATAATTCAATAGCTAAGCTGGCTTCCTCTACTATCAAAATCTCCTTGTTTGCCTCTATACCCTGAGCTACTTCTAGCAAGACTTCATTTTTTTTGTCCTGGGTAGACTTTTGCAGTTCTCGTGTGTGAGTGTGTGGGTTGTTGTTGTGAGGGAATTGACACGCAGGAGCCATGTGCAAGACAGATCTTTATTATAACACAGGTGACAAGCGATTCAAACGTTCCCTGCAACTGTCAGGGTATTTATACTAGCACTCAGACCAACTGTCAAAACGACCAACCAATCAGGTCGCAGCTGGTATTTGCATATTGAATATGCAACACTTTTGCAGTTCTTCCAATTCTGTTAAGACTTGGTATTTGGTATTTGGTATTTATTCGATTTGTAAGCCGCCCTATTCCCCGAAGGAACTCAGGGCGGCTGAACAAAAGCCAAGGGAAGGGGAACAAATACAGAAAAGTGAGACAAAAAACAGGACAGTGATACAAACAATTTAAAAAACACAGCAAGCACAGCAAATTCGAGTAGGGGGGGGAACTCAACCCCAGGCTTGCTGGGACAGCCAGGTCTTAATGGCTGTCTGGAAGGCCTGAAGGGTGGCGAGGGTCCGAATCTCCATGGGGAGCTCATTCCAAAGGGCCGGAGCAGCCACAGAGAAGGCCCTCCTCCGAGATTAGGCCTTCGGAGGAGGCCTAATCTGTGGGATCTAATGGGTCTATGAGAGGTAGTTGGCAGGAGGCGGTCTCTCAAGTACCCAGGTCCAATACCATGTAGGGCTTTATAAGTGACAACTAGCACCTTGAAGCGTATCCGGAGACCAATAGGCAGCCAGTGCAGCTCGCGGAGGATAGATGTAATGTGGGTGTACCGAGGCACACCCACAATCGCTCATGCGGCTGCATTCTGGATCAGCTGAAGTCTCCGAACACTCTTCAAGGGCTGCCCCATGTAGATCGCATTGCAGTAGTCCAGTCTTGAGGTCACAAGGGCATGAGTGACTGTTGTAAGATCCTCCCGGTTCAGGTAGGGACGCAATTGGTGCACCAGGCGAACCTGGGCAAATGCCCCCCTGGTCACAGCCGACAAATGGTGATCTAAGGTCAGCTGTGGGTCCAGGAAGACTCCCAAATTGCGAACCCTGTCTGAGGGGCGTATAATTTCACCCCCCAGCCTGAGAGATGGAATACCTTGCCAATTTGTGGGAGGAAAAAACACAAGCCACTCGGTCTTGTCGGGATTGAGAGCCAGCTTGTTAACCCCCATCCAGACCCTCACATCCTCCAGGCACTGACACATCACGTCAACTGCTTCACTGAGCTGGCATGGGGCGGACAGATACAATTGAGTATCGTCCGCATACTGGTGGTATTTTATCCCGTGCCATCAGTTGATCTCTCCCAGCGGCTTCATGTAAATGTTAAACAGAAGGGGGGACAGTACCGACCCCTGTGACACCCCATAATTAAGGGGCCTAGGGGTCGACCTCTGTCCTCCAACCAACACCGACTGCGACCTGTCCGAGAGGTAGGAGGAGAACCACCGAAAAACGGTGCCTCCCACCCCCACCTCTCGCAACTGCCGCAGAAGGATACCATGGTCGATGATATCGAAGGCCGCTGAGAGGTCCAGGAGCACCAGAACAGAGGCCCGCCCCCCATCTCTGGCTCTCCAGAGATCATCGGCCAGTGCGACCAAAGCAGTTTCCGTGCTGTAGCCAGGCCTGAAACCAGATAGGTGTCTAGATAATCGGTTTCTTCCAAGGACTGCCGGAGCTGAGAGGCCACCACTTTCTCAACAACCTTCCCAACAAAGGGGAGGTTGGAGACTGGACGGTAGTTATTTAAAACGGCTGTATCCAGGGACAGTCTCTTCAGTAGGGGCCTCACCACCACCTCCTTTAAAGGGGGGGAAAGGACCCTTCATGGAGAGACATGGTCACTATCGCCTAGATCCAGCCCCGTGTCACCTCCCTGCTGTTCGCGACCAGCCAGGAGGGACACGGGTCTAGTACAATGTGGAGGCACTCACTGCTCCGATGGCCTTGTCCACTTCCTCAGGAGTAACAGACTGGAAATCAATCCAATGATGTCGTTCAAGACCCTCCCCCGGTACCTCGGCTGGCTCTGCGTAATTGGAGTCCAGGTTTGCCCAAAGCCGAGCCACTTTATCCGTAAGAAATTGGACGAACTCCTCAGCCTTACCTTGTAAGGGAGTGCCCGTATCCCTCCTTTTAAGACTTTATTTCATATTATAAATCAGCACTGACCTGCCAATCTTTGATATGTTATTTCTGATTGTGGACATTGCTCTTTCCATAACTGGTGCATTCTTTTTAGTTATCTTCTTCTTGTTGAATTTCATTTGCAATAACAGGTCATTATTCCTTTGTTTACAGTCTTCATTTATTTGTGACTTTTCCTCCAGTAGTTCTGCAGCTGCTTTCACCTAAAATTCAGGAATTCCAACATCTAACACAATCCTTGTTGACCCAGATAGTTGAACGTCTGGCATAGCTCTCATACTCCTTGGAGCATGAAAACCCCACAATGTTGTCAAGGTAGTACCTAATTGAAGGATATGTTATGATTATGATGATGATTAGTGTAATTTTCAAATAGCCATAACAATCATGCTTTATTTTCTTTGCTGTGCCTACATATGCATGATGTATACACAAGACCATGTGTCAGACACCCTCTGTCTAATTAACAAATGTGAATAAATAATACTTATTTTAAGCTGATTTGATTTCATTTAAGAAAATAGGGCTTTGGAACTTAAAATTTTGTCCCCCAGCTTTGTGATTGCACCTTAAAAGTGTGACGTTTTATAACTTGCTAATTTGCAGATTTTTAGCATTCTTGCAACATGAAATATTGCTATAAACAACAATTATTAATATGCTGTTAAATTGCACTTTCAGCATCTGAGGATTACTTTTTTAATGGACATGTTCATGAAGGTGATTTGAAGATTCTGCCACATCATTCAGATATGACAGGTGCTCATTAATATCAATCTCTACATCTACCTTTATTTCAGTAAATATGAGTGTATTACTGGAAACCTTGAGCTTCTTTTTTCCCCTCAAATGTTCTTTGTCTTCTTGTTTTTTGTCTCACAATTCGCATGTTCTAATCTCAATGACTCAATAGTATTAAGGTAAGATGAAGGCCAAAATAGCACATGAATGTTTCTTTGTTTTCTTTGTTTTCTTGACAGTGACTCACTTTTTAAATATCATCTAAGTACTTTGCTTAAGAAGATTGTTTCATATTTTTTTCCAGTTGAAAAATAAGTCATAATGCCAAACTTTTTTTACAGAAAAATTACAGACCCAGAGAGAAAATTAAGCTACGGATATTTGAAGTCCTACACTTTTAATATATGCATTCAATATAGTTGTGCAACACAACTGCTATCTTGACTTTCACACACACACAATATACACACACAACACACACACACACACTCCACACCCTACACCATGAATCCTATTGCTTACTAGCATATACTAGGTTATCAGAAATGGGTTCTGGAGTGATTATATCTTTCTTCTTGAAAATAAATACCGTATTTTCACGACCATAAGCCGCACTGAAAATCCTAAAATTTGATCCAAAATCGGCAGTGCGGCTTATAACCCGGTGCGCTTTATATGTGGAAAAAGATCTCCCAGCTGCTTTGCTCCTCGCGACTGCAATAGATGTCCAGAAGCGGCCCCTGGGGCCAATGGGGACCGGACCCCCAGCTCGACAGCCCCTGTCGCCTCTGGACGTCCACCGCAGCTGTGAGGAGCCGAGGAGAGCGCGGAGAAGAGCGCGCGACGGCCCCCGGCGCTCCGGGAAGCGGGAGAGGCGCGCGGCCCGGCCTCTCCTCCCTGGACGCCGCAGCAGCAGCCCCAAGCGCACCGATCCCCGCGCCCTTCGCATCGGGGCATGCTCTTGCAGCACGCCCCGATGCGAAAAACACAGAGATCGGTGCGCCCGGGGCCGCCGCCGCGACGTCCAGGGAGGAGAAATCAAACCGCGCGCCTCTCCCGCCTCCCGGAGCGCCAAGAACCGTCGCGCGCTCCCCTCCACACTCTCCTCGGCTCCCCACAACCGCAACAGACGTCCAGAAGCGACAGGGGCCACCGAGCCGGAAATCCAATCCCCACCAGCCCCAAAAGCCGCTTCTGGACATCTGTTGCAGTCGCGAGGAGCGGCACGAAGGCTCCCGGCGCTCCAGGAAACACCGAAAGCAGCTGGGAGAGGCGCGCGGCCCGGCCTCCCCTCCCTGGACGCCGCAGCAGCAGCCCCAAACTCACCGATCCCAGTGCCTTTCGCATCGGGGCACGCTGCAAGAGCATGCCCCGATGCGAAAAACACAGAGATCGGTGCGCCCGGGGCCGCCGCTGCGACGTCCAGGGAGGAGAAACCAAGCCGCGCGCCCCTCCCAGCCGCCCTCGGCGCCCCCCGGAGCGCCAAGAACCCTCGTGCCGCTCCTCGCGACTGCAACAGATGTCCAGAAGCGTCGGGAAATGTGCGGCTTATAACCCGGTGCGCTTTATATGTGGAAACAGTTTGAAAAATTAACGTTAATTGATACTGCGGCTTATAATCCGGTGCGGCTTTTGGTCGTGAAAATACGGTAATCTCCCTGAGGAAAATAATGGACCTAAAAGAGCTTGCTGCATGATATTGTGCTATTATGCAATGTTATGCCACAATCTCTATAGATTTGGAACATGCATGTAATATTGCAACACATACAGGAAAAGGATATTCCTGATATCAGTCTCACTCCCCACTTAGATGCTGTTGTAATGCTCATTTTAAAGTATAATATGTGATCTTTTAAGAATTCAGAAATTACATTTCTAAATAGTTTAACCCATTTCTTCCGGAAATCCAGATGTTATTCTGATTCATTATTATTTAAAAATTGTAAAGTGTCCTACATCAGCTCTCTTTCCATGTCCTCTCTTTCAAGACCTCAAGCTTTCAGGACCATCCAAATAGGCCTTTAAAGCTTCCAAGATAAGAATATTCATTCATTCATTCATTCATTCATTCATTCATTCATTCATTCATTCTATCTATCTATCTATCTATCTATCTATCATCTATCAATCTATCAGTCTTCCATCTATCATCTATCTATTCATTTGTTTTTCTTTCCTGTTTGCCCTACTCTAACACCTTCTTCTTTCTCTTTTGTCAGAGAGAAAAATGACAATGAGCTGATCTCCCTTCTTCTTGCTGCTCTGCTCCAATTAACTGAAGGAGCCACTTCCACCAGCTTCTAGATATTGACATTATTCCAGGCACTGTTGCAGTCATTATTCCTCTCTGAGCCCACTGACTATGTTCCATCGGGAAAGCAATTGAGCAGTAATGTCCAGGAATCCTCTTTCTCTAGTAGAGCAAGCCCTCAGGGGATCATTCCTCATGACAGAGCCCAAAGAAAAAAGAGAGAAGACAAAGTAACAAACCACAATAAAGTCCCATGCAATAGTTAAAGGGCAGTACAAATTATTGGCGCAAAATGGTGGAGTGATGTACAAAGCTTCCATATCTTTGTTAAAAGTTTGTTTCAGAGAGACTCATGAAATGGAGAAGTTGATTTCCTTTGCAAATCTGGGAGGACTTGACAGCAATGAAAGCAGGCAGAATTCAATTTGGCTCTTTTGATTTGGGAACAGATTTAGTACAATGGGGATCAATGAGGAAACCCACTACAGTAATATGTATTTTAATACATTATCATAATTCAGGTTTGTAAAAAATCAATTTCAATTATAAACTGGTTTACAAAGAGTGGTATACATTTGGAGAAGCATATGGCCATCAAAACTTCAATCAAAGCCCCACAAAGCCTCTCATAAAAAAGTGAACAGACATGAGCCAGTGTGTTATTGTCACTTTAATGTTAGTTGAATACCTATAATTCTTACCATGTCAGCCTTTATCATCAGCTTCTGATTACCTCCTCCCCTTGCAAACAGCTCATGCAGAAATAATCTGAGGGAATATTTTAAACTTCCAGGTGGACTGGAAATCATGCAGAGAGAAGTTGCCATCTTTAAGAAAAGAAAAATATTGCCTCTTTTTAAAAAAGATTCAGCTCTTGAACCATTTCTCCAAGCAAATGTCCTACACCCTCCCAGAAGGTTCCTCCTCACCACCAGAGAAGTAGTAGTTCCTGCTCTGGAAAGCGGAGACTTAAAAAAGAAATAAATTATAAATTGTATCAATGAACCTGACCCTATACATTCAGAAAAATTGGCAAACAGCTTCAGTGTCAACTCTGAAGCGAACCTGGCTGAAGCCATCTTGTGCTGCCTCAAAGTTGCCACAAAGCCTGAGAGAGAAGGAGGGAAGTAGATAGCCCAGCTTGCAGTCAAAATTAAAAGTTTTCCTCTGGGAACCAAGGTCATCATTATAGGTGGCTGGTGAAGGAGGAGAGAAACTTACCAGCTATATTCATTGGACCATGTGATTGATGACACTGGAAAGAGGGGGGGTCATTCTTTTAATTAGATTAAAAACCGTGGAAACCTTCAAAATTGGTTTTCACTGGTTGTGCTGATAAGATGTATCCAATAAACATATCCCTTCAGGAATCTACCTGCCTCGGAGTTATGCTTTCAATGGGTGCATTACTCGGAATGTTGACATTTAGCTCACCCACTTACAAAATAGGTTATCGTTGCTGCTAATCAATACACCTGAAAGTTAAATGAGAAAATATCTGAGATAATAGATATAGATGATAGTTAATGTTTAGGCGATGTTCCTTTGTTAGTCTATGTGAAAACACCTGCCAGAAATGCATGCAGGAAAACGCCTGCCAGATTATCAGTTTAAAATCTTTGTGTTGGTACCTCTGAATTCTCGGGGGTGGGAGGGGGGGACTTCCCCACAGTAGTTTTTATTATGATGTGGAAAGAGGGGTTTCAACTTAAATGATGTAGGACAGAAGGATGCTATTAATACAAGTTCTGTAATTCTGTAAACTCTGGACAATACATCAACAAATTTGATTGGTGATTAGAAGATTCAAATAGAACCTTTTCGTTAATGAAAGAAGACAACTTGAAGAGGACCCGATATGGATTAAAACACTATGGATTACAGGTTCTGATCAGAGAAGGAAAAACAGACATTCGGGAGTTGAATCAGTTGTCAGTTGAAAGAATTGAAAAGCAAAATGTGTAATTGAAACAGATGTACTCCAAAATCTAAAAGAAAAGAAAGGTTTAAAGTATGAGAGACTGAAGCATGAGCAAAGATAAAACCAGAGCTTATCTACCCATAGCCCACTACATTGCAAAAGCAAGGAAAAAGAAAAGGCAGACATAATGGAAATTGCAATATGACACTGGCATGTTTTTGATAAACACATTTTGCTGACCTCCTTATTTATCCTTTCCTCATAGGTCAGCAGAGCAGAGCAGCTGAGATACAGTCAGTGAATAGCAACTCTTTGGCCTACTGGACCACAGCATCTGACTGAATTTTTCCCATTACCAGTCAGGGTTGATTCAGCTTGTTGTGAACATTTTCTTATAAGGGCGCTCTAAGCAGTTCATGTCTGTGTATGTGTGTATCAGGGGGGGTGTTTCATAGGTAGTGATGCAGCTCACATGTATGTGGAGAGGTACGTTTTATCTCTACCAAATTTATGCTAGAAAAAAATAATTATAGAATTCATACCATGATTTACTGCAGAATTCTCTGGGCATTTTGAAATTTGATTTTCTGGAATGGGGGAGCATGTATACAACATTGACATAAATTTGTTTTATGGTGATTTATGCATTTCAAGCATGGAATTTTTCAACAGACCCTACATTTTCAGAGCTTGACTCTAAGCAGCACTTTTGATGACATGATGAAAATAATTTGACAACCACTTTTGGTGGGGACTTAGGACTTGCCAAAAAGTCCCTATATCCTAAACCCCAAAAGGGCAGAATCTGCAGGTTTGTTTTTAACAAAAGCCAATATTGGCTAGGTACAGGATACAGCAGATGATGGCATAACCTAGCAAGCTAGAAAAATGCCTAACAGGTGTGTTACCATGGAAAATGTTTTTAAAGAACATCCAGTCCAACAACACAATGATATTATGTCAGAATTGCTAAAGTAATGTCTGAAAAGCAATTTCCTCAAAAGTTGTTTCCCGGCAAAAGAGGCATCTTTTCTTTTGATAGTGTCCTCAGAGTGTATTAGAATCTCAATCAGTGATGTTGTGAACTCGAATTATTTTTGCAAAGCGGCAGGCCATATTAAATTCTGCTCTGAGTCTCCTGGTCCATCAATCTATGACTAAGTTGTTGTCTGCTTGTGAAACTCACATTTTTACAGCATTTCCCATCTCATCCAAGAAAGTTAGCTTGGTGTGCAGAGGTTAAGGAACAAGGGAAGAAACTAGGAGATGATAGATAGATAGATAGATAGATAGATAGATAGATAGATAGATAGATAGATAGATAGATAGATAGATAGATAGATAGGCAGGCAGGCAGGCAGGCAGGCAGGCAGGCAGGCAGGCAGGCAGGCAGGCAGGCAGGCAGGCAGGCAGGCAGGCAGGCAGGCAGGCAGGCAGGCAGGCAGGCAGGCAGATGGATAATGATAGAGATAGATAGGAGAGAGAGAGAGAGGGAGGGAGAGAGAGGGGGAGGGAGGGAGGGAGGGAGGGAGGGAGGGAGGGAGGGAGAGAGAGAGAGAGAGAGAGAGAGAGAGAGAGAGAGAGAGAGAGAGAGAGATTCACTCATAAAAGGTGAATGCCCGACCCATCAAATGTGTCTCATTATGCTATCCCAGAAACATCAAGATAGCTAAGCTTCCTATAGCTTAGCTATAGCACCTGGATAGTTAAGATATAGGAAGATGCTCTGGGAAGCCATATCTGAGTATAATGATGCTGCTGGCCTTGACTCCTTTACCTGTTTTAGAAAGCGGATGTTGCATAATTTAGATTGCTATTCTATTTCCTCATCTGAAAAAGTCCCAGTGGAAAAGTTTCTTCTTGACCTGTTCCCTAGATATTTAATTGAAGTGAAAGAAGCCCAGGATACTGCAGATACATCAGAAAATCATTATACCACAGAAGTTAGTGATTCATATAATTTTCCGAAATGATGGCCAGCATCAAAATTTCACACACTAGCCATGGGAATTTATTTAGAATGTATACATTCCTTTCAGAAAAAAAAATCAATTATCAGTTTTTCTTGACAAATTGAATACAAATTTTCAGCAGTAGTTTAAAAATGCACTTTCATCTGAATAAGTATTTAAAAAGCAAATGAGTTCATTTCAAAGTTGTTATTCCAGGGATAAACAATTCTAGCCCCCCATCTTGTTCCCCATCAGGATTTAGTTAACAATTACAGCCATTTTACATAATTAAATAGGATATGTCCAATTGACTCTTCATGTATTTGCAGAGTCAATGTTCATGAACCTGGGATTAGATTGACACTTCCTCTTTTCTCGCTGATCTGTGGCATTTTAAGCTTAAATTTTCATGAAAGTCATATAATGTTATAATAAGCAATTTGATATTTTCAAAAGATCCTCTATATACTTATAATTGATCATGTGATTGTCAATGAGATTGAAATGTGATTTTTTAACCTCTTAGTATGATCGCACCTGATTTTGCTGATAATGATTATAACCTTTTCCCACAGCTGTCAGATTAAGGCCGATTTACTGGTTACATCCCATTGTTAGGCTAGGTCTCTCCTATCAGGAAAAATGATGATTAAAATAAGGACAATTCTTTGAAATTGCATAAAGGTTTCCTCTGGCACCAGTCAATAGAAGTCCAAAAGATGTCTAAGAGATATATAGGGAAAATTATGGCTCTGCAATGTTTACAAAGCTCCTGATCCTGAGTGTAGACCTCGACCCCTGACCCTTAGGATGACAAATTGTAATGGTCATTAAATGAAGGGGTGGGGAGGCTGAAGCATCTTTGCAGGTGAACATAAGGATGAATGACTACAAGCGTGTTTTGATCTAGGCTTCTGCTAAACCACAAAGCAGACTCCTTGTCCAGACAAAAACCCCTCTTTATTAAGTTACTGTGAATTCCTCTCATTCATATCCAGCAAAGTCTTTTAAGGGTGAATTTACAGTCACAGACCTTATCTGGCTTGGAGAGCTTCCAGGCTGATATCTTCAAAACTTGGCAAGGAGTCTTGGAGACTCACAAACCAATTAAGCAAACTAATTGTCTCCTGCAAACTCCACTCCCTTTTTGCTCCTCTTATATTCCTTATGGGAGTGGCCATTCACTGTCCACCTGTGTCCTTAGTCCCAAGTCGACCCTTGTTCCTTAGCTGTCATCTGGCAACTCTGTGCATGCATACACTGGGAACAGGCTCCAGCTGTTTGTCTTCCTCACTGATGTCTGACTCCGAAGGCAGCCAATAACTGTCAGAAGGCCCTAGCCCCATCTCTGCCTCCCATACAGAGCCCTCATTAGAACCTTCCCCAGACTCCAGGACTGACCCATTTTCCTCCCCAATCTCCTCACTATCTGAATATGCTGCAAACTCTGTTGGCCTTTGGCGGGCCACAACAAAGGGTACTTCATCAGCAGTAACTTTGAAACTGGGTTGTAAGTAACTATTTGGGGGGGGGGCAATCTGCCATAACTTCAAGCGGTTGCTAAGTGACTACTCAAAAGTTAAGGCTTACCTTTATTCTCAAATTGTTAGTAGATTCAATCATGCTCCCAGTGGCATAGAGGTACATTAATTATCTCCCACTGAAACCAGTTATAAAAAGAGAACAGATCCTCAATTGGGGCAGTATGGAATAAAACAAACCTTTCTTCTGCTTTCCTCTGGATCTACCTGCCCAGTATCCAATACACTGAATATATGGTTGCTCTCTTAGAAGGACTGGCTTTGCTAGCATAGAAGGGATCTGTACACCTTGCAAAGGTCTAACAAGGAAGCATAGTAGCTAAGATACCTTGATTAACTTATCTGGGCAACACTCGTCTCTTCAATTGCAACAGTAACTTGAATGATGGTGAGATCCAGAGGAAAAAAGAGTTACTGAACAGTGTAAGAACATAACTTACGAACATCACTCCCTTCAGATACTTGCTTCTGACCCCACCAAAAGGCATCTGCATTTTCCCACATTATTATTCCAACATAAAGACTTCAATGTAAATGACAGCCCTGAAGAATCTTATATGGATTTAGGTCATTTTTTTAAAGGATTTAAGTTTCATTAGATAAATATCTTGGAAGCTTGAAATAGCTATAATCCTCGTCTCATGCTTCAAAGCCCTCATAGGAGCAACCTACCCATTCCAAGAAGCTGACATTTCTACAGATAAGCAGTGCACTGCTAATCAGTGTGGGCTGTAATGCATAAAGCAAACTGGCATATTGAAATTTCAGAGGCCAAGGAGAAGGAAAATGGATTTAGTTTTTAAAGTTTTTTTTATAAAGCTGAATAAGATTTGCTAGTATGAAATGTAAGTGCTAAAATTGAAAGCACCATGAAGCTTCACAAACACCATCAATTCAAAACATTACCCTTAAATGACATCTCCATTTATTAATCCAGCTGAACATGGTGAGCTCACAAACTGGGCTTTTTCTAAATAATTTATGGCAAAAACGAATAGACACATGAATGCAAAGTTGATATGTTTAGAACAGAACCAGAAATCCTGTTGGTTAATTACATATAGAATGCAATGTTGCCTAACAGGAAGCTACACATGTTCTAGATTTGTTCTTCATGTCCTTTGCCTTGAAGCTAATCCACACAAAACCACATTTTACTTCAGAGAATTCAAGGAAATACTAGAGCAAATTTTGAGGGTTTATGTGGGGTTAGCCATACCGTTGGAGTTATGGTTAGCTTTAGGTTAGACTTCCCTGATGTCATAGCCAAAATCCACCATTAACATTGAGTTCATCAAGTTCCTTGGTGGAAAGGACTTCAACCATTTGAAACAAGTAATGAGTAAACTGCAGGAGACTGTGTTGATGGTAAGCCTTACAATTTCCTCACCTTGAGTTCCAGATCTTAAAATATACATCATTCCCCATTGATCAAGCATAGAAATATTGCATATTTCTGTCAAAAGCATCTTGCTTACTTTCTACACAAAATGTGCATTTTGAAGTAACTGTACCTTTCAGCAGACAGGCTGATCAGCTTTTGTCATTGGAAAGCCCAAGAAAAGATTTGAAATTTCCTTTCCTCACTTTTAGGAACATAAAATCCAATTGTTAATATCCATATTCTTGCATCCTGTATGAGCTAAACAGATGTCTCAGCCAGTAGAAAACCAGATCAAATCAAGTAGGCAGGGTCTGAGGTAGGAAGATTACAGTTCATGTAAGCTTTTGTACTGGGCTTATACTCAAACTAGTTTTGAAAAGGGGTTAGTATGCTTGGAGATTTGGTGTACTGACATTTGTACCTCCTAATCTGTTTTTGAGTCCTCCGAGGACTTTGTGACCTGCTGAAACTAATATTGCAAATCAAGTGGGACTATGGAAGCTTTTATAGGTATCTCAAGTCAAAAGAAAAATTCCTTGACCTTCTCCCCTTTTTCCTGATCTTCCTCCATGCATGTTGTTAATTTTGCTTGAAACAGTCAGAGTCAAAAGATAGCAGCCCCTTTGAGCTTTTGCCCTTATGAGCTATTTATCTTGGAACAAATTTAGAGTGATTAAACACTTAGGACTGGAATTTGAGAAAGATTTTGACCAAGTTTGTCACCAAATCTTGGTAGCTATGGCTTGAGAGGACAGGTACTCTTACAAAAAATAATTGGCTAAAGAATAGGAAACCCAGAATAGGAACAGGATATAGCTTTTAGAAATTGGAGAATTCTTGTGCTGATAGATTTCTTCTTTTGTTCTTGGGGTTGAAACAAGCAATTGCTTTCTAGAAGTGATAAGGACCAAAAACAAAGGAAATAGCATTTCAAAAATAATTTTCCTCCCTCCCTCCCTCCCTCCCTTTTCCTCTCCCTCTCTCTTTCTCTTCCCCTCCCTCTCCCAAGGAAAGTGAGTTTCTATCTAAAGGCAAAAAATAGATTATTTTAAAAATAAAAGTATTAAGTATTCAGGGTACTCAATATGTTTCTTCTAAAAAGATCAAGAGAGCTTTAATTCAAATTTTGAGCATTTCATTTTGAATAAACAGTTTTAACTTCTGTAGGAATCCATCCATGGGCCATGGTGGTGCATTGATTAGAATATAGTACTGCAGGCTACTTCTGCTGACTGCTGGCTGCCCGCAGTTCAGTAGTTCAATTCTTACAGATTCAAGGTTGACTCAGTTTTCCATCCTTCCGAGGTCAATAAAATGAGGAACCAGATTGTTGGGAGCAATATGCTGACTCTGTAAACAGGTCATAGGGGGCTGTCAAGTACTGTGAAGTGGTATATAAGTCTAAGGCAGGGATCAGCAAACCACAACTCTGAAACCGCAGGGACAACAGCTCCCTGTTGTCGGTCAGTTCCACATTG
This sequence comes from Thamnophis sirtalis, assembly GCF_051295495.1. Classification (NCBI taxonomy): domain Eukaryota; kingdom Metazoa; phylum Chordata; class Lepidosauria; order Squamata; family Natricidae; genus Thamnophis; species Thamnophis sirtalis. The sequence goes on along the minus strand of NW_028261381.1, from coordinate 41,293,870 downwards.
ATAGGGATTTTGGTTAGGACAGGTAGAGGAAAAAGGATGCCACACTAGAAGAACACTCTATGGTGGAGGAACCAGACTTCCAGTCAGCTCCAAAATTGAATGGGGGGGGGGTTCCAGTTAGGACCTTTGTGGCTCTTTGAGCATCTAATGTTGCCACCCCTTGGTCTAAGAGTTATTGCTATCTGCAACTTTAGCCTAGAACTTCATGAAGCAGGAAGGCTTTAAATCTGTGGTTGTACCCGCTAATTCCTTAAACTAATCTTGCTATGTAGATAACTAAAGAGGTATGACACTTTTAATCTTCTGAGTTTTGAGATTCATGCTGAAACCAGTCCTTAGGAGTCAGAAAACTCGGAAGAGTAAACCTCTGGTCCCAGTGACCAACCCAGATTGGATCTTGCAATATTATCCTGGGACACATATATTTGCCTTTATACATGAAGTGACACTGCCTGCATTTATTATCATGTAAATATGTAATTTCAGAGATTTATCATCAAACACACTTCAGCCTCCTGACTTGCTGTAATGCTGTAGTGCAGAAACACTTGAAATTAACTATGCAAAAAACTATGGTATTAGTCTTTGCTAAGTGCCCCAAAATTCATTCCTGGAAACTTAATTGAACTGAATTAAGATCTTCAATATTTATAGGGTAGTGATTCACACATTTGGTAAACACTAGGGGTTTAGAGATCATGTGGTCCAAAATGCACAGAAGCCAGCAATAGCCCTATATTCCTTTTACTGCACTAGAAGTATTTTATCCATACCTGTTACATTGAAAGTATTTTCATTTTAAGTGTGGGGACAACTTTTCTCTATAGTCCAGTTGGGGGCATGTAGCACTTTCGTTCCTTTATAGAGGATGAAATTTAAATGGTTAAGGAAAATACTTTAAGTACCATGATATGTTCCTAATATGATCTCACATTTTAAGCCTAATGCAACTAAAAATGAAACTTATAGTTAGACATTTATCTTCTCTTATTGGTAAAAGGCCTCCACCCCATGGATTTAAAAGCTTTAATTTTAGGTGACTTTGTTTTTTCTTGGGGTGGGACATTGCATGAGGAAATGAAGTGTGGTGGTTTCTCACTTGATGTAACTTTGACGATGATATTCTGTCTTGTCTTGCCAATGGCACTAGAATCCAAAGCTCTATTTCTTAGCCTATTCTTTTTTCTTGAAAACCGCCAGCAATGGAGTACCTGTAACTCCAGAAGGCAAACTGTTCCATTGATTAATTGTTCCCATTGACAGGAAATTCCTCCTTAGTTCCAGCTTGGATCTTTCCACAACAAGCTTTTACTCGTTGCTTCTTGTCCTACCCTCAGATGCTTTGGAGAATTAAGTTCCTGACAGCTTCATATAAAGCCTATCAATGAATCTATAATAGGGACTGTATGTATGAAAGAAATAAAAGTGAGACAGCATGAAGATGTCCCTTTGGGAATAGGGTGGCATACAAGTCTAATAAATTGAATTGAATTGAAAGATGTAGCTTTCCTTTGATGGTTATATGACATCAAGACACACTTTATGGCTGATCTAGTTTACTTGGGGAATGTGATGCTTTGCAAATGCTTCTGTAAGCAGAGCAGACCAGCCATACCTTCCAGATCACCATACAGATTGGAACTTATCCACAGATATATTTCTTATTGTTCACCCTTCTTGACTTCTCCCATGATTAAAAAGAAGAAGAAGCTTGCACTCACATTATGCCCCACATCAGAGGTGGGTTCCTACCAGTTCGCACCTATTCGGTAGAACCGGTTTGTCAAATCTACCGAACAGGTTAGAAGAGGTTCCACCAGTGGACCCGGAAAGCAGGCCACACCTACAGAAGAGGTTCCAAATTTTTTTGAAACCCACCACTGGTCCTTGGATAGGATTATTCTACACTATCATGCTCATATTTATAAAACTCAGTGCCTCTGTGAAAGGTGAGGATGACTACTGCGTTTGTGGTGCAATCAGAACATTGCGTTTGTTGAAGTTGTTTTAACGCAAACCAAAGATGCCTTTTAAAAAACAAGTTTACATCATATTCTTATGCATGCCAGTGCTGTGTGTGAGGTAATTTAAGGTGGTTCTGACAAGTGTCGTCAGCATCTTCATATCCGGTCACATGGGTGGCAAGCCACTCCCATCCAGTCACATGGGCAGCAAGCCACTCCCACAAAGGAGGCCACACCCACAGAGTAGGTTCGAACAATTTTTGAAACCCACCACTGCCCCACATATAAGCACATTCTGATTATTTGAAGACTTGTTGGTGACCTATGTACCAGTGTGGTTGATCTAATATGGACCAAGATCAACTCATTTTTTCCAGGTATTAATTGTTAAGAGCATAATATTATGTAAAGATCCACCTGCCTGTTAATCATCTTGGTTCCATTGCAAAATCAAAAGGGAAAATGCAGAAAATTGAATTGGTTCCAGTAAAACAAACACCTAATTATGCTGAAGGAATTTGGTTTTCTGGAGATTAAAGAAGGCAAGGTAACTTTCTTTTTCTTTAAGGTAACTATGAAATGCATTGGAGATCTATAGTCAGCTTTTCCCGCTAGCCATAGAGGAAAGAAAATTGAATTTCCTTTCTTTGTATCAGTTGGTCAATTGAGCCTATTGGCAACCTGGGGGTGGGCAGGGACAACAACTTATAAAAGATGGAGCCACCTTGATTACAAAAGAGAGAAAAGCCCACTTTCCCCCACAACCTGCAGAGAACCCAAATAGTGGACAGATAGGGCAATAAATTGGTCATCAAAGCTAATTAGTCTAGGGCAGCCCAAATTCTCTTGATACACATTTGTTATCCTCATTCTTCACAGCAGTGCAAAAGTGACAGCAGCTGTAGTGATTTATTTATTTATTTGTTTGTTTATTTGTTTGTTCAGGCTTAATAGAGAGACAGAATGAAAAGGATGCAAGGAGCCCCATAAAAAGGTTTCTTTGTGTATGTAGGGTCATTAGTGTCCAGAAATGTTGCTTTCATGATTTAAATTTTGGAAATGAAGATACAGTTCAGAAAGGACAGAAACACAATTGAGATACAACTATTGTCTATAAAAACAGGTTTTTTTCCCCTGGCAGATTTTACATTACCTTATACATAAAGCAACGTTTCAAAAACCTGAGTACTCTGATGGCTTTCTACACACTTGGTCTAAAGTAAAACTTTCCGCAATTTGGACATGGTTCAAATCTCTATATATCCGTGATTAAACTCGGAGATATTCCCCATCATCTGAATCAAATGGAATTTTGGAAATGATGGTGATGGTTTGGATGTGAGCTGATAAACCTCTGCCAAGGCTGAGATCCAGTGGTTGGATGGCTCTTAATACAGTATATTCAGACAAATAAGCCGGTATACCCAGAAGCTGGGTGTTTCTTTGACTTTTGATTTTTATCCTTAAACTTATTCTCTAGAGCAAAATACATCTCCTTGCCAAGTATGGTTAATTGACCTATAGTGAATTATTTAAAAAAAAAAGATTTGTGAATTAATAGGAAAACAAGGGGTTTGCTATGTTTTTCATCTGCCAATAATTGTCTCATTAATTATTCCAGTTTAGTTAGTTCAAAATATATCTGCAATAACTTTAATGGATAGAGCTTATTCAGAACACTCAACTAGTTCTGTATTGAGTGTGTAGCCCAACTCTAAGTACCAAAGAAATTGGAATTTAAATTTCTACATGAATACCTACTCCTTTCTACCTCCATGTTTCTGCCTCTTCAGAAGTAAGGCTTGTTTCTCATCCAAGCATTTTGAGCACTGCCCAATGACTCATGTGGCAGCAGATCCTCTCATAATCCATTCTGAAAATTATGCATTGGTGGAAATTAGTTGAAGGACCAACAATAGTTCTGTAATTGGGGGGGGAAAACCTAGCAGAATTGGAGGGTGGAAAAGATTGATTCAGGTCCAAAGGTAGCCCAGTTGTAGCTCCAAAGTAAATATGAATTTCACCTTTTCAGGTGCCTGAAATATATATCATAACATTTATTGTGATATATATATGCAGGAAAAATGTTTGTGCTTAAGAAAAGTTAGGAGAAAATTACTTGCAGTACTTGGGAAAAAAGTGTGCACAATTTGTATTTGGAGAACTGTCCATGAAAAGCCTACACACAAGGATAAATAAGTTAGGATCTTTTTAAAAAAATGTAAAGGTAATCTTTGAGGTTTTCCCTTTAAAATAGAATAATTCATTCAACAGATCAGGAGCACAAAATTGTCAGTTGTTAAGTAGACTGAAAATCAGCAGGGTCCACTAAAACTTAGCTTGAAGGTTATTTGTCAATTATTAATTTTAATGAAAATATGTGGTTTACTACTAATTTTGAAGTAGGTTTGCATTTAATTTAGCATTGACTCAGCACATACTCCATGTTAAAACAAGTAAAAAGGCTAGTCAATTACTGTTTCGAACAGTCCTTCACATAATATAGGAAAACCATGAACTATACTTTGTATTTCTCAGGCTATTCTTCCCAAAACATGGTAATATTTTTGAAGTGTCACTGAGTAACTCGGGCTCTGCTTCTGGCTCAGCTCTCATTGCATTCTAATGACCTTGCATACTTAATCATAATTGAGAGTCAAGTGACATTTATGAGACATGAATTTTAATTAGAGTTCACATTAACAGGGAAAGTACTTTGTCTAGAATTCCTCCAATTGTGATAATTAATTGTCTGTCTGACTAAGCTTCCTGTCTTACTGAGTCTGTTGTGCAATGCCTTTTCAAACATTTATTAAGATATTTTAAAATATCTTTCAGAGAATCTACATTGTTTTTAACCATAGATATTCGACTACTACCTATCAGGATAAACACACAGTTTAATAGACTATATGAGAGAGGGGACTTTGTTAAAGAAGAATGTCATTAAATTATATATCGGTAGTACACATATTTATGCATTTTACATGTAAAATATAAGGGGATTTTATGCATGCATATTTTATATATTTCATGCATGTACAATATGATAAATTGGATTTTAGGCATGTGCTACACAAATAGGCAGATTTGGTCTGATGTTATCCAAGGGCTTTTAAATCAAGGAATCATTTAATTGAATAAATCTAAGAAATGGCAAGACCAAATTTAATAAATCCAAGTTTAGTTACTTATGTAGTATTTCTCAATGCGTTATAATTGTGGAGGTTTGAATCTCTTCTTCTTGCAGTGCAAAATTTAGATTAAAATAATTTTATGTTTTTAGTAATAAAGAGGAAAGAAAAGTGCTTGTTGCATCTGGGGAGGTAATTTATCCTTTGGCTACCAGATCTGGAGTGCAAAATTACTATTTTGTATATTTCTTCCATCGAATGACCTTGCAGATTTTGGCATCCCAGATCTTGTAAGCCTTTGTATCTAATGCTTATGTACTAATGAGAACTGATAGCACTGTAAAATATTTATTGAATAAGGTACCATGGTGAAAACCTCCCCTCAAAAAGTTTCACTTAAAATTTAAAACCAGGATTACAGTGTTAAATATTGGATCTGTTCACCTTTTGCTGAACTGCTGTGCAATGCATGGGTGCAAATATTTTCTAGATCACTAAAGCAACCTTTCATTTCTACAGGGACATGAAACTGCTTTGGAAGTTGCCCCTGCTGTGTCCACACATCTGTGGATGAACAGCTACTTTAATACACTGGGGGAAAACATGAAGCTAAGTTAGTGGAAACAGCCAATTGATGCTTGTAAAGCAGAGGTGTCAAACTCAAAGCCCTCATGAATGCTTAGATCTGGCCCGTGGGGCCACCCTGAAAACAGCAAATGACCAGCTCAAGGTGCCTTTGCCAGTGAAAACAAAGCAGGGGAGGGCCACATATGGTCCTTCTGAGCTCCATTTTCACTGGCAGAGCATTCAGGCTTCCACAGGTGCCCCCGACACAAGTGACTTTGAGCTGGCCATGCCCACCCCAGCCATCTGAGGTCAAACATAACCCTGATGTGGCCCTCAATGAAATCAAGTTCAACACTCCTGTTCTAAAGCAACAATGTCAGGCTGGGAAAAGAGGCATCTACTGTAATGATTCACAAAAGGCTTATTTGAAACTGTTTATCTATGTTGGGGAGCACCTGTTTTGAAGAATTTGCACAGCTGTATTATTACATTAATCTGAAAGTGTTGGGAAATCACATTTGGTACAAAACCATAAACTGCCCAAACCATAAGGCAATAATTTCCAGTCCAGTCCAATTCTCTCAAAACAATGTGAAGCTAATGCAGTGCTCATAAACTTCGTGGCTGCCAGCTACAAAATGCTGTGCAAGAAGAACACAGCTTTTAGTCAACCCTCCCCAATTTTCATGACTTGTTGTGGGCTGGTAATTCTGTGAAACAAAAAGTGCAATTGTTATTTTTTTGCGGGGGGAGAGATAAAAAGATATTAAAACACCAATCCTTTGTTACATTGAAGAGCATCTCATCAAAATGAAGGGGGAAAGGTAGCTTTTAGGGACAGAAGAGAGGCTATCCCTGAGCCAAGGGCCTATGTGAAGTGAGAGCATTTACTAATGAAAAGCTCCTGCACTCACAAGCTCTCCAGATCTGCAGTGCATTAAAAGGAAAGTCACTCCAAGAATCCTTTCCAATACAATATATACTAATTGGAAATACATTAGCACAGATGTCTATTGCTGGCTTTAAGATTTCACTTGCATGAATGCCAAGACTACAAGCACATCCGGAGTGTAGACTATGATTGAACAGGATTGGTATATTTAAAATTAACTTCAAATCTCCCTAGCATATCTCTGGTGTGAATGTTGAAAGAAAGATTATGACCTTTTATTTTCTATATCCAAAAAATATAATTCAGCCCTTAAATAATTAATGGTGTAATTAGCAGTGGAAAGTTCAAGGCAAGACTAGGAAGGCTAAAATCACCTTAAGATGTTTGAAATTATTTCAAAACCAAATAGAAAATGATTAGATCCTAGGTATAGCAAACGTAAAGACAAGTCCAAGTGACTTGCAGCATCGTTAAAAAGGAGCATCAAAATCCATAAATATTAACACAGCTTTCTTTAAAATTAATATTTCCCTGGTAAGAATAAAAAGGAAGGAACCTGCATGTTGCCAAAGAAAGATAAAGCAGAAGAGGCTGAGAATCAATACAGTTAAAACTTATACCTCAAAAGGATCTGCTTTTGAACATTGGCTGTTATGTTACATGTATGCAGATGTAATCCTCTTTTTCTCTGGGCCACATATTTATTTTCCATCAAGAATTCCATAAGAAACTCAAGCAAATGTGTTAAAAATTAATCCCCCACCTCCACACAAACAGTGCTTTTAGGGAACGTCAACACTTCTGTTTAATAAACCACTTGTGGCCAGAGAATTCCCCATCCCCCTATAGCAGATATGTCAAACTGGCAGCCCGTGGGCCAGAATTAGCATGCATAGGTCACACCCACCCCGGTTCTGCAAAGGCAAAAAATGTCACGATACACGATCAAGTTTGATACCCGTGCCCTACAGTGTCATCAGGCAAACTATATCGTTTTATTTCCTTCATTTGATGTTGAAATGATGAATATACCAGGAGTTGCATCTGTTTCACTCAAATTCTATACCAAGAAGATTCACTAAACCAACATCCCACTGTAATGTGATTTTAGAATAATGCTCTTCATTTCATTTTTATTTGTTTATAGTTTATGTTGCTTATGTAATATCTTTGTGTATTTAAAGTGTTCAGTCCAATAATGAAATGTATCATTTAATTAAAGGAAGCCAATGTTTTTATAGATATATAACATCTAGAAATATAGGCCGCATGACTCTTTTAACCAAGTAAAATGAAATTAAGAATGAGTTAGTTTTAAACTGAAAAACTTAAAAGTTTTGCAAAATATGATAATATTGCTCAAGCAAAACTGCACTTGTATTTACTTGAATCAAGTTTTTTTAATAAAGGCCTCAACATGGCAAAGTTTAGAAATAGGTAGTATGCATGCACAGAATACAACAAAAATTCTCTTATAAAACAGCTGTTATTTTTGCAATGTTTTACAAAGGGAATAGAGCCACCGCAAACGTATTTAATCTGTTAGATTAATAGATCATGACAGCTAAAATCAGCAACATGTAGCCGAGGAATGAAAAGCCCTCTAGTTCTCTGAATACCAGTGTGAGAAATATTTTGTGCCTTAAAGTGTTTGGAAAAGATTCCATGAGTAGTTATCTTTTAACATCATAAACAAATTGCATGACAGCTTTCTGCCACAATTAAAAAAAGGCAAATATTGTATTCATTTTGTTTTTTTCCTTTTTATTCTTCATAACAACATAAAATAAGCTAATACCAGAGAAAGTGCTGGAAACTGATTACATTTTTACACTCTCCATAATTGAGAATGTGAGCTTGAGGTTTGTTGAAGAAGTTTTAAAATTTATCCACACTTGCTTTTAAATAAATGTGTTGAATGATACAAAAGAATGAAGACTTGTTTGCTGTAATGTTTCTGTGAAAGGGTTGAGTTTCCTCCCTCCTTCTAAGAATCTGATTCTCCGTGTGTGTGCTTATGGCTTTTTGCTCTCCTGACAACATAGGAAAACTCACCATACACAAAGTGTGCCTGATTAAAGAAATACATAAAGTTGTGTGCAGGCTTGACAACGCCTTCTTAGGATCCAAGTGTTCAGGACTGCAGAAGAGGCCTTCTCACACATGTTAAGGTCTCACCACTTGCAAGTGGTATATCACTAAGTTCACTAAGATTTTACTAAATATGAAGAATTTTTACATGGTATATATGTTTAGTATAGCTTGGACAATCACTGAATCTCCAAAACGGAATAATCTGTGCTCATGCAGGCCATTAGATGTTTTCTATAGTACTCATAGCTTCTTTGCAACCTAAAGCTAATTGGAAAAGCAAGTTATGTTTGATTGTGAAATTAGCTCCTCTATAGTTGTAAGGTTCTGAAGTGAATTTCTAATGAGCACGAAGAGAGTAAACAACCCAATCATACTTCCACTATCTGAAACAAAAACAAATTCACACACTGTACTACAGTCTTCAGACCATATAATGGAAAAGTGCAGATATTGTCTTCAGTAGATTAAGTAAAACCAAAGGAAAAAATTCATACAAAATAGATTGCCCATATTCACACTACAAAGGATTTCTTCAAATTTTTAACAAATTCAGTGTGTGTTATATCAGCAGCATTGTTGCAAATTGTACGGTAGTGCAGTTTTTTTTTCTTCATAAAAATACCATACAAATGGTCAGTCAAGTCATCAGCAAAAGAAAGACCCAGATAACCACCAACCAAATTGAAAAAATATCCAGAGGTAATGCTGATGCCAAAACAATTATAATACTGTTGGTACATAGAAAAGTAATCCTTATATTTTATACATTTATACAGTATACAAAAGATTACAGTGGATTATGCGACAGTCTCCCTTATGCCAATATCTATTTTCTTTGGAAGAAGTTCTTTCCTTTCATCCATGCTTGCTAAGGAGTTTCGACAATTCTGCCCATCCATGTACAACTTTGCATATACTGGATTTGAATAGTTTGTTGGCTGAAAACAGACAAACATATTAATTGTTATTTAGACTGCTGTAATCCCCTGAGTGAATGCAAATCAGAAAAGGAATATGGCATGTATATATTTATCTAAATTCCATAAATAAATAAAAGTACATCACAAGACACTAAGGGATGATTTTTAATCCACATAATAGAGGCATAATATTTCATCTGAGACCCTTTGTACATCGATGATGACATACAACAAGGGAGAATTTAAAGTTATCTGGAACAGAGGAGGGGAACATCATAAATGTCCCAGCTATTTATTTGCTTTGTTTTACAATAGACACTCTTTCTTTATGGATCATGAATGACTGTTTATGCTTGACAAGTCCCAAAGAATTATCATCTGGAAATCAATTAAAGGGGTTTATTCTATTATCTTAATGAAACACCAGCTAGGTAAAAATTAATAAAAGGGGAGGGATCTAGATGGGTTCCCTTCCCTGATCTAGATGTTGATTGAAGCTTTAAACAAGTTATTAAAACATAAAGGGCAATGTTTAGTCTTTACCAAGCCGAAACAGTGATGATTTAACTTCCAATATACTTATAATGGTTTATTTTAGACCCAAGTTCTGTTTTTAGCTAAATCTGGAATTAGCAATTATATCACCAAGCTACTGTTAAATAAAATAGAGAGACAGGAGCAAGTAACATCAACAGACATGTTCTGGCTATCTTTGGAGTACTGTGTCTATTTGTATCCATACATATTATGTGCAAAGTTAAAACTTAATACATTTAGATTTACAAGGGCACATAAAAAGGATGTTCAAATGGAGTTTTTTCCTTACAAGAGGGCTATTGTTAGAAGTATAGCAGAAAAGCAGTATCCAAGGCAATGTGCATGAAAGGGCCAAGTAGTGATGCAAAGAGCAGATGGAAAAGCTATTTTTATTTGAATTATGTTGGTAAAATCCAATATTGTGCAAAGAGCTTGAATAATTAAAATTTCTCCTTGCCTATATCTCCCTTCGGCTTGAGTACCACTAAAAATTTCTGTTTGGGGAATCAATAGAACTTATAGACTGTGCAACTATACTGCAGTGAGAAGGGAAACTGTAAATTCAAGAGTTTAATGTGACTGCTACAACATTTCTCTGCCTAATATGAAGTAATTTACCTTGTTTATTGCACCTTTGAAACTTATAACTACAGCCTTCTCAAATAGATGTTCAGGAGAAACAAAGGGCTTCATGGGGAAGAACATGAAAGATGTGAATTTATGTTTAATTTATGAAATGTTGCATTTTGTTCTAAATGTTTGTTTCTATGGACAACAATTTTATGAAGCATAAGTAAGTATTGGTTCTGATAGCTACAGTTCCCCTACAGATACAGAGGCAATATAACTCCTAATACAAGCTGATGGAAAACAAAAACTATATTCATGTTCTAATTTAGATTTCTTGTGTGATAAAATTGGCAACCAGAAACAAAATGGAAGAAATGATGGCTTAGCAGTTTAGCTATTTGTCTGCCCTTATTTTATTGTCTGATGGTCTATTGTACATCTAAGTGTACTGTTCAAAAGGATTCAGCTAGATGCATAGTTGAAATGATTCTGTTTTATGCTTTAGAATACAATATCTGATACCAGAAAAATTAAGATCTATTAAAATTGCACCTGGCCAAGTAAATGAATTGGCTTCTGAAAAGCATTTTGCTGATGGGCTCTTTTTTCAGTTATAAACCTAGCCAGAATTTCAGACCACAGGTCTGCCACAAATTGCTTCATATTCTTTATTGTGCTTAAATGAGTTCACTTTTCTGGTGATCTTAAGAGAGAGAGAGAGAGCATGATTCAAGCACTGAGATAAACAAAGGTCATCCTGCTTTTAAGCCTACTGAGAGCTATATTGGAAAGATACATAGCATGAATTCATGATTGATTTTTTATAAATAGTTTTTATTAACATTTTTACCTTTAAAGACTGAAAGAAAAACACAACCAAAAACAAGATAAACATAACACTATAATGTAGTTAAACAGCCTTCTGTGTCAGCATTCATGTTTTGCCTTTGTAGTTCTCCATTCTACATTGCCTTCCTATCAATTTTAAAAGATACATAGCATGAATTCATGATTGAAGTCATATTTTCAAACCCAATTATTGTCATTTATTGCCATATGTAACCAGTCCTACTTTTCCATGCATCCAAAGTAAAAGAATAAGTACTATTAAATATGCACAGAATTAAGATGCATTCTTAATGGGTTTCATGCAGTATAAAATTGGATGGACTACAATAATTCATGATAAGAGAAGCTCAGCATAAAACCATAACGAAGTCCCTTCCATTATTCCAATCACCCAATCTTTATTTTGTAAATAAATTCAAGCATTTTTTTTTATGAAGAAGAGTCATTTTGCAAAATTGAATACATAAAAAAATGATTTTCAGTTACAGAAATCATGTAACACACATGAAAAATGAAGCATATAAATGCATGCATCCTTGCCAATGAAGATGATTATTAACAATGCCACTCATATTTAAAACAGTTCAAAGATTTTCAACATTATTTAGAGATGATGGATGCAAATGAGTAAACTGAAAAATTAATGTTTCATTGCCTTATTTTAAAACATATTTTGAATGTGATTTCAGTGCATCTATCCATTTTTAATTGGATATATTGTGCTCATGAAATTATTTCAAAACTAAGCACATATTTATGAAGATGTAAGGTTCAAATGCTTTCTCCCAGAGATGCCATCACGTCATCTGTGGGAGAACATCCAAGAAGTTCAAAGACTTTTCATATTTCTTTCCCTGAAAGTAAAATGGAAGATAATTCTGCCAATGCAATATGTGTTCTTGCACCTGAAGTCTTTGGAAAAGATTGAACCAGTAGTTCCCTAGTATTAGACAAAGTTAGAATCCAAAAAGGGTATTCGGGAGAATTGTCCATTAATCACAAAACTGGGAGTTCTATGGCAACTATGGAGCCAATATTGTTTATTGTTTAGATGGGGAAAATGGGTAGAGATGGAGAACCTGAAGAAGAAAGAGTTCTGCTCTTTTCTTCTTTTCACCTTACACAGGTCTGATATCTTTTCAGAACTAAGTTTTGACATTGTTTGCCCTGAAGGAAGAATGTTTCTGTTAAGAAATGAAAAAGAAAAAAAAAACTATATAAAACTAAATTCAGCACACCCTTCCAATGCAGTATAATTTGTATGTTTTGACTTTGGGTGAAAATAACTATTAAAGCCACATAGCAAAATATCACCAAACTATAAACTGGTGTGCCATGGCATATTCTTGTTGCCTTTTGAGGAACAAAGTAGATGAGATATTAATTATGGGAATATAATTAATGTGTAAGTTGAGTATGTTTGTGTTATGTAAAATAATAGGGGTATCATATCTGGGCTGCAAAAATTTGGGGTGGCCTCTAGACTCTAGCAGAAATCTATTTCAGCTAGAGTCTAGAGGCCATCCCAATTTTTTTCCCAATCCAGATATGATATACTTATTATGTTACATAAAACAAACATACACAACTTACACTTAATTATATTCCTATAAATAACATCACAACTACTTTGTTCCTCAAAAGGCATCAAGAAAATGCTGCCTAAATGTAGTAAATCTAATTAATAGGAAAAGTTAATTATTCAGTCAATATTTCTGACATGTATGTGAGAAAGCATAGAAACATTTGTAACTGTTGGAAGAACACAGTGATAGAATGAAGATGAAAAATAAATAAGTGTTTCTCACCCCTGCTGTTAGAGGTCCTTTCAGATCGGTGTTTAGGTAGATGGGTGGTGCTGTGTGGGGGAGCTTGAAGACTGTGGGACCTCCCCCTATGTATCTGCCCTGCATTGAATAAAGCATGTTTCAAAGTTTATTTTCCGATTTTTAAAATAATACATCTCCCGCCCTCCCCTCATTCTGAAATGTAAGTGAGCAAATACTGTATGAAAACACATGTTGTAATCCCCCCCACTTACAGAAACAAATAAAATAAAAATGCTTTTTCTTAGATTATTTAGATTACATTCAGGAAGATATTCATACTGGAAACTAATTTTCATTTTGTGAAGGATGTAAGGAAGACAACAAAGTACAGTATATTTTCCATACCTGAGTGATTAAAAAATACCATCATATCTAATCCATTACTCAGCTACTGTTTTGGAATGGGATAACATAGCTTTATATTAGTGAAGGACTATCTTTCAGGAATTCATAGACGTGATTATTATTTGGAAAAGTGGGAAGTCCTCTCTCTGCTCCCCCATCCCTCTGAAGCAGCACCACTGGTAGGATTTGAGGCTTTCCTTTTGCTAGTATATGTCTTGCTCTTGTCCAGCCATGTATGGAACCATGGAACATCTTGCCTACAGATGTTGTGGGTGCTTCATCACTGGAGGCTCTTAAAAAGAGACTGGATAGCCATTTGTCTGAAATGGTATGGGGTCTCCTGCTTAATAAGGGGGTTGGACTAGAAGACCTCCAAGGTATGTTCCAACTCTGTTATTTTGTTATGATTGCTTGTTTCCCTCAGTTTAGAAAAAAAATGTTTCTTTGATGTTACCCACCCACCCCCCAAAAAAGAGGGGCGGGAGAGGGGAAATTTCCAGCAATTGTGTCCGTCATCATCTTTCCCAGAGTTCTTTATTAAATGGAGACCCATATAACTTATGGGACACCACATGCTTCCCATTATCAGGCCCTAATGATACAATTTCCCTTACCTGTAAGGATTATTTTATTAGAAAATAAAGTACTATTTTTTAAATAAGCATAGTTACAATACAGTGCTTATATATACCTGAAAATATATCATCTATGCAAGTAGATTTTATTTTTATTGCTTTTAAAATAATAGAAAAAGAAAAGAAACATGGCACAATGATACATATATTGAGAGATGAGAGCTAAATAGCTTGAAATAGATCTATACTAGTCTCCCTTTATTTATTTATTAGCACAAATAAAAAAAAACCCACAAATATAACAAAGGCAACAGTAAAAATATTGGGTTTCTGTCGTGATGGACTCTTGTGACGAGCCGATTGACAGATGATGGAAGCAGTTAGCTTCCTCCCATAATTGGGGCTTACCAGGGGTTGTAAAAATCATATATATATATATATATATATATATATATATATATATATATATATATATATATATATATATATATATATATATATATATATATATATATATATATATATATATATATATATATATATATATACACGCTTAAAAACAAGTGAAAATACAGCAGAAAAATATACTTCATACCACAAGTGCAGAGACAATTGCAGTAGTACCATTCAGATCACTGCATCAGAAAAATGGATACAGTACAGAGAAGAAATGAACACAAGATCACTACATCTGCCACTGTTTCTGTTTTATAAGTATACTGTCTACTTAGTTTAGAAAACCAAGCAATTATGATATATTATGACAGAAATAATATACATTTGTAAGAAACCTTTTATTCTTTTGCATGCATAATAACAGAAATTAGGATTGTCCTTCCTATTTCATAGACCCTGCCTGTTGTCATTATAAGAGTATCTCTTTTAATAGTGGATACTGTGAAACAAAATAACTTTCACTTATTGTTTGTGAATTTCCTACAGGGAACTCCAGGATTATAAAGTTAAATGTTGGACCAATTTTATTATTAAATCTGGTCCAGGAAAGTAATGATAACACTATACTATTACTTGTATCCTACCACTTCATGTCCATTCTTATGTTTATATATTATAGTTCTGCCTACTTGCTGTCTTGCAACTATACGTGTGTTGTCATTGAAGAATCAGTTAAGGATGGTGTTCTTCTGCCCCTGTAAGTGGAGAACTAGAAGTATAATCCAGAGCAGTGTTTCTCAACCTTGGCAACTTTCAAATGTGTAGACTTCATCTCCCAGAATTCTCCAGCCAGCATCACCAGCATTGCTGGTTAGGGAAATTCTGAGAATTGAAGACTGCACATCTGAAAGCTGCCAAGGTTGGGAAACACTGATCCAGAGGAATGAACTTTCTTGAAATACACTAGACTTGCAGTAGCAAAAACACAAGTATTTCAATCACTACTTTTTAAATCTGCATGTTTTAAATCACTGGATATCCCACAAAAATACATTTATAGAAGGCAATGTTATAATTTTAAATGTGGTGTCCTATTCTATTTTTAAAATATGTAATATAGAACCATTACACACATCCCAGCATTATTTGAAGAGTGCAACTCTCCAAATGTTAGTTTATTGATGAGAATGAACCATCATAGATCAGGCATAAATGCACTGGATCCAGTGGAGCCTTCCGCAAATTAAAATGATTGAAGTATTTTAAAAGATAGCCCTATGCCTCTATCTGATCTCTACTGGAACTGTGTAAACTTTGGTGAGAGCAGCTGGAAGGATAGAGAGTGTCAGTGAAAACATATCAAGAACTGTTGTGAGAATCTGGTATGTTTAATTTAATGAAAAGAAGGACTAGAGGTGACATGATGGTGGTGTTCCAATATCTCAGGGGCTGCCACAAGGAAGAGGGGATCAACCTATTCTCTAAAGCACCTGAAGGCAGGACAAGAAGCAATGGATGGAAACTAATCAAGGAAAAAACCAACCTAGAAACCAAGAGACATTTCCTGACAGAACAATTAATCAGTGAAATGGCTTGCCTCTCGAAGTTGTGGGTGTTCCAACACTAGAGGTTTTTAAGAAGATATCGGACAACCACTTCTCTGAAATGATATATGTTTTCCTACTTGAGCAGGGGATTGGACTAGAAGACCACCAAGGCAGGGGGGGTGTTTCTGGCTGCTGCTATTGCTGGTTCGCTCAGGGACACGCTACATGCGTGCTTGATGTGCACATGTGCAGTACTAAAAATGTACAAAAAACAAGATGTTCCACCTACGGTGCCACCGAGAGAACCAGTTTGGGAAAAGGCAGGCCAAGTTACTACCTATTCGGCCGAACCGGTCTGAACTGGTAGGAACCCACCTTTGCATCAAGGTCCCTTCTCACTCTGTTATTCTGCTGGTACCTCTTCCCTCAGTTCACTGTCATGGAACATGATTGAGGAAGCAAAGTAACAGATATTTTATTTACCTTTTCTCGATTTAATGTGAACTCTGAAATATTCCTCTCACTGTGATTATGCCCCACTTCATACATGTTGTATGATGGGTTTCCAATTTCTACATTGATTCCTCCATTTATTATTGGTTGTCGTCGAATGGTTTTTGTCCTACAATATATAAGAGGAAAATAGGGAATAAAGTTGTATGAAATAACACATGTTAAAATGTTCTCCTAAAAGCTCCCAAATTATGTCTGAAAGACTATACTGTGGGGGAAATGCAAATATTTACATGCTACTTATACAAATGCTCATTCAATGATAATATTGGCAGAAAATTGTCCCTTGGCATTCCCTTTCTCCATGGCAGTTCCATGGAGTTTGGTTTTTAACAACTTTTTTTTTCTGTTTCACAAGTCTCCCTGAGTAACATCATTTCATTTCATAGATTTCATAATTCCCTTCATAATGATGATTCTATTTTCAACTGCCTGTTTAATGTATTCATTAGATGTCTAACTGCCATATCAAACTCAAACTTAACAAAATACTTTTCTTTTAAAAAAATAAAACACCCTCTCCTTAATCTCTGTCCATAACTTTTGCCAATATAATATTTTTCCTTACAGACAAGCTGTGTTTTATGTTCCCATTGCCTGAAAGATCTACTGTATAAAGGGAAGATAATTTTCCAGATAGTAATATAAATTAAAATACATTTTCCTTTCAGTTGAGCATTATATCAATCAATCTGCCCACTGACCCACCCATCCTTCATATTTATATTGCTGCCCATCTCACAAAACGTAACTCTGGTTGGCATACAATAAAAAAAAAACCCTGTAAAATAGCAATTTAAAAACTGTTAACACTAAAAACAATATATATGATTAAAAAACCAGGGAGATGGCAATGGATATTAAAAACAATGGAGACAGTTCAGCAACTCACAATTCCTTTGGGATTTCCAGGCCTGATGATAGAATCAAATTTTGGGGGAGTTACAGAAAATTAAGAGGGATGGAGACAATCTCACTTCAGGGAGAATGATTTCCATAAGGCAGGTGCCAATTTTTGGAAACTTCTTTGCCATATCTATGAAGGGATTTTTGTCAAAAATTTACAAAGGCTTAATAATAATAAGACAAATGCTTACCTTCGTTTTCTTTTACAGAGGAGCAACCCTATTACCAAAGTAGTAATCAAAGTCACCAAAAGGACCAGAGGAACAATGATTGCAATGCTTCCTACAAGAAATAATAGAAACATCTCTGAGGCTATGAAGCTAAAACTGGGAAAGCTAACTTTGAAAAATACATTATCAAACATATATTTGTATAGATCGTATCGTGTTTTAACAAACAGATGAGTTAATAGCATTAAATACTGCCCAATATCTGAAGAATTGTATGACATATCAGGTTTCAATATATTAAATTATTTTACTGTATTGTTGGCATAGTTTGCCTGCCTACTATTTCTAAACACCACCTCAATGCCCCCTTTTAATAAAATAAGTACTGAATACATCAAATTAATTGTGTTTATATCTGACAATCTTCTCATCAACCTACCTCTGTGAATAAATCTGTCATTGAATCTTCTATTTCATTAGTTTGTCATAGCAGAGCACAAGACTCCTGATTAAAGGAGAGTGGCCATGACATTATATCAGTTTTAACACAGCATAAACAGAGAATAAAATATCCCATCTGTCAAGCATAAGATGTATTTTGATTTATAATCTAAAATAATTCTTAATTGGCTCTTGAAAGTTAATAAACCAGGCAATGCAGCACTTGGAATGTAAAGGCAAAAATGTGTTTCAGAGGATACAGAGGCTCTCACATAAAATCTATTTCCAATTACTTACATCAAATACATTTCTTCCTAATAAGCAGCACTAAACCAGGAAAAGATGTATCTGTTTAGGAAACTGTAGAATATGCTACTGTACATGAGCCCTCCCATGCATTTGAATGCATGTTTTTGCTTTGATACATGAAATTATATAAAATACATATTTGACCACTGAAAATATTTGAATGGGACACACCTCTACATATAATACTGCCTTTTTGTGTGTGTTTGAAGGTTGCTTAACTGAGGCCATCAGACTAATCCTTTACTGATCTGAAAATTATCTGTGGAGCTAATTCAAATTGCCCAAGTTTGTGTTATATGTCATTTATTACTAAATATTACAGATTGTTGAACTCTGAAGTATGATTTAGTCATAATTTAACTCATATTTATCAAAAGGGTCAAATTCAAGTAATTAGACATAGATTTAGCCCATCTTAATTCTTCCATATAACCACAATATCCCTGATCCTCATATCCTCATTTTCAATTATATTCAAGTTGCCATCTTTGCTTCTCCAAATCTACAGCTATCATTCTTTTTTCTTATCATTAAATAATTATATTGCATATTGAGCCTTTATTCCTTTTCTATCTCCCCTCACCCCGTTCTTCATAAGTGTAGAAATTATAAAGACAGTGAGAGCTCCACAATTTAAAATATATATTGCCTACAAGAAAAATGGTTTAAATGCTGATATTAATTAAACATAACTTACTTGTACTGATATTATCAGATTTGCTACTCTTAGGAGCTGGCCTTTCACACTGTGTACCTGACCAGTTTGTAGGGCATCTAAAATAAATAAAAATAACACATTAATTCAGAGCAACAGTTTTCAGCATGAATTACTGTGTTTCAGAGTATTAACTATTATCAACTAACTTTTTGATAGACATATATAAACATTTAATTTAATAATAAACATTTTGATTAATTATCATAAAATTAGAACAAAATCAAGTCATTATAAAGGTCTTTGTTAGTAGATGGTTCATATTTCAAAACAGAAGTAATCAGAGTTACCTAAATAATAATATCTGGGTTTTACAATGTGTTCAAACTTAAAATGAATGTACTTTCAGTTAATAGCTGATCAAAATAGATTTTATTTGTACTCTGGATTATAATAGTAACAATTACTTCTGTCTTGCATTTGCAAATTAAAAATTAAAATTAAAAAGCCTTATTAAATGACAATTTTGGATCATACTATCCTGAAATGAACATCTCATTGTTTCACTTAACATACCCTAGTGCCATGATGGAGAATCTATGGCACGCATGCCACAGGTGGCACACAGGGCTCTCTCTGCGGGAACACCAGCTGTTGCCCCAGCCCAGCTCCACCACAAATGTGCATGTGCCTCCCACTAGCAAGCTGGTCTTCGGGTCTCTGCTATGCATGCACAGGGGATGGGATACATGCAGGGGATATGCACATTGCATTGTGGGGCCTTGTGCAACACCCCAGCCCCATTTTGGCTTATAGGTTGGTGCAGGAGGCTTTCCAGGCCCAAAATGTCCTGCGGGGGGGGCATGTGTGTGAGCCACCCTGTGACCTCTTTTGGCCTAGAAAGATTCCTGCGCCAACCTGGGAACAAAAAAAATGGTGGGGGGGGCACATGGACATGCGGTCACTTTCATCTTTTGTTGTAACTTTTGGCATGTGGTGACAAAAACGTTAACCATCACTCCCTAGTGCTAGGTTTTAATTGATTAAATACTTTTATAAAAGCTTTGATTGAAAATTTATTTTATTATTGAATTTACACTCAATTCTTCTTTAGATTCTATCATTCAAGAGTGCTTACAGTGATTAAAAATATAGTACAAAACATTAAAAATGCAACTAAGCTAATGCTAAAAATCAATTATTAACATAGTTAACAATTACAGATTTGGCCACAGATGTAATGATATCATTTCCCTAAACACTTAAAGAATGAGACAGATATCTTGATCTGCAGATGACACTGCATTCCAAATGCTGGGAGCCACACAGAAGTAAGTTATTTCTTGTTGTCAGCCCTTCAAGTTAAGCCAGGCCAGTAAATAGTTTGATTGGAACTATACTTTATTTAATGTACAAAGACTATGGTAACAAAATCCTGAAAGCCTGGTTGCATTTTGTCTTCCTTCCTTCTTATACACTTCTAAATTAGAATACTGCCAGTCTTTCTTTTTCCTGGGCTTATAGCATGCTTTTGGATTTGTAATTATTTCAGCATAGTTCCGACTACCATTACCTGAAATCATGTCTGTGGCTCTCTTGGTACCCAATAAGCCAAACTTCCATCTTGCTGATCTAGGTAAATATCAGGAGTCTCCAAGACTGGGTGAGTTATCATTTAGTTTTAATATATTCATTTATTAAAAGCTGTAAAGCAGCACCTACTTACACTCTGCATTCGTTCCTTGCTCTTTTAAAATAATGCTTACTGAGAAACACATCTATCATTATGATTAAGTGACTTTTTCTTCAAATCTTTTCGTTTGTCTTCACTCACATTAATTATAACCCATACATATAATGGTCTGGAATGTCTTCAGTTAATTGAGTGGCAAACTATTTTCTTTGCATGCGTTGTTTAACACTGTCAAAGAGATTCGGTCATCAAGAGTGAGGAATAATCACAAATGGTTGGACTGGTAGAAAGCAATTTCCTATGTTCCTAATGAGAGGATAGAAGTGCTATGCTGGTATGTCACAACCCTTCAGTTTCATTTTAAAACTTCAAATACAATATAATTCCTTTAAACTTAATGTAAACTTTGAGATAAAATTGCTATTACTGTTTCTTTTTTAAAATCTTCAAATAGGTCACAATTGATATGTAAGAAAAAAGATATAAAATAATTAGTAATACACATTTTCTCACTTTTATGGGAAAAAAATCTATGGTTCCTAAGAGTTGACACCTATTGGGTGGCACATAATCAATTTTCATTTAAAATATGCATGAAACACCACAATTTTGAATATTATTGCTTAAAAGAACATTATGCAACTCTAGAAAAACATTGTCCTTTCTAACAATTATACATATATCTAAAGAAAAACAAGCTTCATAGAATCTTGCCAGTTTAAATTCCTATGTAATTTAAAACTTTCTTCAACCATATTTTCTTCTAAGGTTTTTATATAGCATGACATGTAATAAGTAACCATTAATTAGAAGGTTCATTATATGAAAACAAAACAACAATAACACAATAATGTCCTGGAAGAATTTTGTTTAATAAAAGTCTTATTTTCAATGACAAGAGAATATCACAAATTATTTCATAGGGAAAAAAATCTGCCTTAATGGCAGAAAGTGGAAAGCAAAACAAAAATGTGTGTGGGAGGGGAAGGAAAGAATTTATAGGCTATGAAACAACTATCAGAAATCATAAAAAATATGCTGAAAGTGACTGCCTACATTTGATGACAACTTTGGGGTTTTTATTTGTCAAAAGTATATTCTCATAAGAAATGTCATAAGGATTTTTTTCTAATTTCTGGACTATAGGAATATTTATTATGTCATGTGTGTGTGTGTATGTATGCCTATATGTCTGTATGTATCTATGTATGGATACAGAAAGAGAGAGATATTCACAAGATAATAAGTACATTGGCAGGTGTGACTAATGAATATATGGAAATGCTTTTATTACAAAAATAAGGTAGTATTAACTTCACAGTATGGAAGAACATAACTATTGCTATTAGACAAGCATACCATCTGCTTGCTATATTTTATATACCTTATGAAATAGACTGAAAGAATCTGTCCTTGCAGAATGAAAATAATCAAATGATTATAACTTACAAAATGGACAGGTTCACATAAAGTGAGAAATTATGTTTAAAACTACAGTGTATAAACCTGTCCTAAATACAATGGATAAATTCATCATTTACGAATTACATAAAATATTGTTTATGAATTGTATAAATAATTATGTAAGTGTTAAATTCAATCATACTATCAGTTGAATGGTTTTAGTATAACTCTGTGTGATTGCAACCCTTCACAACTTTCCATTGTTTTACATTACTTGGGTGGATCCAATGGATCTTTAGATCTTACTGCCTTGAAACTCCTAGTATACTTCATCATAGCCATGTTCAATACAGTTGCTGGGCCTTTTAATTCTGGATAGCTGCAATCCCAGATACAGTGCAGTTATTTTGTCATACTTATAGATAGTGTTATTCCTGCATTTCTACTAGAAGGGGAAAGAAATTGCTCAAAAAGGAGGGACTGCCATTACCTAATTTTGTACTATTACAGTGTGTGTGTGTGTGTGTGTGTGTGTGTGTGTGTGTGTGTGTGAGAGAGAGAGAGAGAGAGAGAGAGAGAGAGAGAGAGAGAGAGAGAGAGAGAGAGAGAGAGAGAGAGAGAGAGAGAGAGAGAGAGAGAGAGAGAGAGAGAATGACAATCCACTGAACTAATCATCGATCATTTCAGGAGCCTTTACCAATATGAAAAGGAGACTAAATAGCTGCAGAAGGAAACTGGAATAGAAACATTGATGCATGTAAATCCTTTAATAAATATTAATTCTTCCTACGTATGCATTTATAATGTATAAAAAAGAGATATTCTTTTTGCAATGACCATGCTGTATTTTCAAAGATAAATTACTTTATCTTAATAACATAAATAAAAGTTGATCAATGTGTAGCTTTTTGTAGAAATAGTCATTGCAAATTACTATTTAGTATGATTGTATCTATCTGTGGCTTTTATCATCATTAACATATTCATTTTATTCCTTGTTCGGTTTATGAAGGGAAACAAAATCTACAACAGTCATTACTTTTCTTCTAATACAATTAAATTTACTTTTATTCTAATACAATTAAATGTACTAATTGTTTAATGCATTTTTTCAAGGTAACATGTTTTCATTGTAATGATGCATTATAAAATGTAATGTTCTAGGCAACTAGCCCTTTCTTAACTTACTGTAAACCATGCCAATCAATTAAGCATTAAAAACATGTTAAGAACATGATCTGATTTTTGTTTGTTCAAAAAGTTATCTCTAACATAATAAATTAAGTTTATCTTATAAACAGATATGTTGTCAAATAAAATCCAACAATCTCAACATATCTAAACTGCAAAGTCTCTATTTCAGTTATATTATATCAGTTAGCAATACTCAGCTAACCTGAATGATCTTGAAAATGTGAAGTGGGATCAGGCTTGTTTACTACTTGTATGAGAGGCAACTAGAAAATCCCAAAATGGGGACATTGAAAACAATAACAAAAAGGTAATAGGAACAGACAGTAACAGAAGATGGTAACAGATGACCTATTTCTCTATTGCTACTAGGAAAGCAGCATGGACATTCTATGTAATGATTAGGAATTGGGATTAACTCAAGGGAGATTTTGTCTGTCTGTCTGTCTGCCTGCCTGCCTGTCTGCCTGTCTATCTGTTTGTCTATCTATCTCATATTGTTTTAAAGATACAAATTATTATTGAAAGATAATATTAAAAATAAACTATAAATTATATTGCTACATATGATTATTGAACAAAACCACCCATAGTTCTAGAGATACAAATGACTACACTCAAATTATCCTACATTATGCAAAGATCTGGCTCTCTGAAGAATGTTCTAAAGCTGGGGGAAGTAGAAGGAAAGAGAAGAAGATGACACCCAGCAAAGTGAATGGATTCAGTTACAGTGGCAATGAATGCACTTTTGGAAAACCTGAAAGACCAGATTGGGAGTTGTCATGGAGAAATTCTATTTATGTGGCTACTAAGTGTTGACAATAACTTGATGACACATAATCAATCAATCAATCAATCAGTCAGTCAGTCAGTCAAGGTACTTAAATATAAAATATTTATTACTAACTTCGTAAGAGCATGAGAAGATAACTAATCTACAAAATACTGATGTTTTGTTCCCCATATCACAATACTTATAGAGTGATGACTAACATGTTTTAAAGAAAACCAAAATCTATTCTTGAGAATACATCTTACATTAAATAAGGCAACAATAAGAGATTGTTTCTTAAGGTGAACTGAAGGACACCCAAAATTGCATGTGCCACTGCATCCTGGACCAGTTGCACCTTCTGGATGGTCTTCAAGAACAGCCGTGTGCAGAACACAGTAGAGGTATTTGAGAAGGCATTACAAGCCACATATTGTAGCTCTCAACCACATTTGGTAGGAAAACTAGATCTAGGTTACTCACAAATATAAAGATTGTGAATAATTGTTTAATAAATTCCAGCACAGAATTAAAATACATCTCTATATTTTACAGAATTAGTATTTATCAGTATTATCTTAAATTTTATCTTTATTTTTACACAAAATGTCTACATGTTTAAATGTAAGCTTTTGAGTCTCATTGTAGTGGCAGTTATACATTTAATCAATTAATTAATGTGAAATTACAATGAGAGCTAATTTACTATTCTAATGCATGATGCAATAAATCAGGCACATGCAGTGGAGCTGGCAGAAGCCAAATTTCCCATTCTGTCTTTCACACAGTAGTTCTACCCAATAAACACACTATAACATATTTTGGTTGAAATGCAAACTGCATCATAAAATTAGGGAAAACATAAGGATTCGCCATATAACTACATTTGTATTCTTGCACAGATATGAACTAGTTAAGTTTTCATTAAAATGTAAATTAAAACTTGAATCTTGCCTCTACATTCCTGGGTTACAGAATAATTAGGATTAGGTGGCTATTTCCATCATAGAGGAATCAGTGTATTGGTGACTCTGGTGTATACAAGAAATGTTGTGGACACTAGTTTACCATTGATGTACTGATTATCCCAGAAATGTGTTCTAGGATAATTCAAGGAATGGTTTTCTTTCCATTGAAAACAATGAGTTTATTAAAGGCATAATGTATAGGTACATTACTCATGAATATGCTGCATTGTTATATAGGCTTATATGGAAATAAATTGTATTAAATTCATTGGGATAATTTACAAATTGACATATATAGGAACGTGTGCTAAAATACGTTATGTAGTTTTATATTGGTTAAACATTACTTACTTGTCCTTATCTTTTTCACATTAGTTGTTTGATTACTTTAGCATGAAATGTCATAGGACTTAATGAAATGAGCTGGCTGATTATGATGATCATGTTATACAAGGAAAGAGAAAGAGAGATATTGTTTTTGTATTTACTGAACTATCTTGGGCATTCAGGTATCCAGATAAATTCAAACTCTGAAAGTATGCAGTTTTACTTAATAGTGAATGTAACTAGCAATTACTATTCTACATATCCTATAAAGAAAAGAAACACAGAAAAAATGAGACACAGTAATAAACTTATTAAATCATATTAAGTGAGAAGAGAGTTGTTTCAAAAATGATACAATTCTATTAATCTATATTTAGCTGCATGCTCCTAGAATGTAAACAAATAAATTCCCCTTATGGCATCTATGTACTCAGCCATGGCCTCTCATTGGCTCTGTGTATATAGGTAGTACTCACTTAATTATCATAGTTGGGACCAAAATCTTAGTCATTGACCATATTATTGCATTATTCAAGGATAGCAATTCTAAGACTTCCTGGTTGCAGTTGTTAAGTGATCTCTCAGATCAATAGGCAGAAAAAGTAAAAGTGTTTCCTGCTGAAATCCTCCAGTAAGCAGACCTTTCACTTTTAAATGTTCCTGCAGTCTACCAAAGGATTTCTGTCCCACACTATGCATGGAGAGGACATTCTGCATGGCACTGCATGAATGGAAATTGTCAGGATTCCATCTCTATTCCTATACGTCAATGGAGATTCTCAGTCATCCAGATCATGGCTGCCCCAAAGGTGCTTTTCAAAAAGCAACTGAACTTTCTTTGCTTTTTCTTGAAGACGATTCACTTTTCATCCAAGAAACATCCTCACTTCTGACTGAATGCTGGGGAATGGAAGAATTTATATTCCTTGCAATCAACTGGTTGTTAGCACTTTGAGGGTGGGTCATTAGCTCTCTGAGAGTCATTGAAACTCCTTGGGCACAGACAAACCGGAAAGGAAAGAAAGGAAAGGCGATAGAGAAAGGCAAAGGAGGATTTTTAGAGAAACGTTGAAAGACTGTAGGAATTTGTTTTGGAGGGAGGAATGACTGGCAATTTAAATGGCTAACATGGAACTGTTAGTTTGGCTAAAGATCTTAAAAGGCTTAGTTTATAAATTGTCCGAAGTTCATAAAGCACTTAAAATGTGATTCAAGGGAAGAGTACTGAAGAAGAGGACAGGATCAAGATGTTATTTACCGATCACAGCGACCACTCAAAGAGGTTGAAGAAAAGTCAAAGGATTATTAGTTAGAACAAGACCACCTGTCACTTTATTTAATTTAACTAGAAAAGCAGAAAATCTTGCAACTAATATCTGCAAACCTGTAATAGCCCTAGAAGTATGAATGATAGGTAAAGATTAAAAAAATGCATATACCTGCATGCTTAGAGTTGAAGTTAAAAAATGTTCTCAGTTGTATTTATAAAGCCATGTCTTACCAAACGGGAGAAAAGCCTTGTTTGTATTTATATATAGTTAGAAGCAGCAAATTATAACTGTAAGTTTGAACCTGAAGAAACTAAATTATTTCTGATATGTATTTTATCAATACAGTAATTTAATGGTTTGCATTCGTAAACAAGAATTGTGTAAAATCTCACACTGGTTGTATTTTAAGTATTTTGTATTACCTCAGAACAGTGGTTAAATTCAAATTTTTTACTAACGGTTCTATGGGCGTGACTTGGTGGGCATGGCTTGGTGGGCATGGCGGGAAAAAATACTGCAAAATCTCCATTCCCTCCCCACTCCAGGGGAAGGATATTGCAAACTCTCCGTTCCCACCCCACTCTGGGTCCAACCAGGGGCAGTATTTGATGGTTCTGTGAACTACTCAAAATTTCTGCTACCAGTTCTCCAGAACCTGTCAAAACCTGCTGAATTTCACCCCTGCCTCAGAACATAAAAAATTCTCTATATGCTAGAAATCCTAACTATAAAATATAAATAAAATTATTAACTATTGTAATCTTATATTGCAAATATATAAAATTACAGTTCAAATATAAGTTTCACAGTATCAGTCACAAATATATTTTGTCAAACTTTGGGTGATACCATATTTCCAACTTTACCGACTACATACTTAAATGTATTTCTTAAAATTGTTTTTAAATTATATTTTATCTCATTTTGAATTGTTTTAATGGTAGAAAAGTTATATAATAATAAATAAGTAAATAAATGATGAAAAGAGAGAAAGAGTACAAGTCTTATACTATTATTTCTAGGCATATGGAAATATAATAATGGATATATTGGATATTATAATGGATATAATAATGGAAATTATATATCCATTATAATGGAAAGGGTTATTTTTTGTGCTCTTTTCTAGCTTTCATCCAGATACAAAAATGAAGATAGAACACATATACACTGAAAAAAATATGATTTACATTTTGGTATGCACATAATAATGGATTACATTCATAGCAATTATAACAGATTTGTCAGATGGGTCATTCTTTTATGAAGAATCATATTTGTATTAAATGAAATACAGCTTGCATTATAGTTTGCATTGCTCACCCAGACCCTAAAAGATACTTTGAATAATTTCAACTTTAAATCTAAAAATATATTCTTCCATTTTTTTTCATTAATTGACTATGCAAAATTAAAAAGAAGAACAATGGAATAGTTAAGAATAGAGAATAGAAAAGTTAGGAAATATAGAAAGGTAACAAGAAAAAGTGAACATATCTAAGACTGACTACTGCTAGAAGTAATGATGTATTTGAAAACTGATCACAGGTCTGCAACTAAAAAGCTGTTTGATTATTTTCATCTAATTTCCATGTATTTTGGTGTGCTGAAAACAAATAAAATATTGAAAAAACTCCTAGATGTCATGATTTGCCACAACATGCAAAATTGTCTTCAAATTTATCATTTTTTTAATTTTTGGTACTTTTTATATTAACGGTTTTTAACCAAATTTAAAGTGCAAATTACTATTAATTAATTCACACAAGTGCATTTAAGATATAAAATGCCAAAAAAACCTTAAAGGGTTTGTCTGAGTTATGTAAAATAATATAGCACTATAAATCTGATGGTCAGCAATAAATACATAAGCTAAGCAAGTTTTAAGTCTGTGCTTCTAATGGTAGAGGGGGTTAATATTCCTGAAGAATCTGGTGGGAGGGTGTCACAGGGCAGATAGCAGCATCTCCAGTATCTCCAGCATCTGCAGGGGGTGTGACCAGCACTCCTGTACAGACACATAGCTGCTCTCTCCTGCATGCCACACTTGTGCACGAATCATCATCAGGTTCTTGGTTCTAGGCTGTTCACACACTTTTTCATCGCAATTCATGTTAGCTTGTCATTCTTTAACCATTATGTTATGGCACCGCAGGTGTATTAATTCACCAGACAGTTTCTGTTTCACCTGTGGTGAATATACAGTGTTGAAGCAACAGCAGAATATTACAGACTTTGTAAAAAAAAGTATACTTTGTATACTTTGAAATAAAAATTGGAAATCAAGATAAAGTTTGGGTGCCTTATAATGTGTGCAAACGGTGTGTTGAGGACCTCCAAAACTGGTTCAAGGGTAAGAAAAAATCTTTCCGTTATGGGATTCCTATGGTATGGCAAGAGCAAAAGAACCATAGTGATGACTGTTACTTTTGTTCATGTGATGTGAAAGGGTTTAATTCCAAATGGAAGCATTCCATTTCATACCCCAATCTTCACTCAGCAATTCGTCCCTATCCCCCATGGCACAGATATACCAGTACCCAAGCCCCTGCTACCTTGGAAGAGATACCTAGCTCCGATGAAGGTGAAGTCATACCTGAACCAGATGATGAATCAAGTTCTGACTTTGGAGATGATACAAGACCAAAAAAATTTCTCAGGAGGAGATGAATGATTTGGTAAGAGACTTGAATCTTCCCAAAGATGCCGCTGAGTTACTCGGATCAAGGCTGAAAAGCAGGAATTTATTGTTGCCAGGAGTGTCATCTTCATGGTTCAGACATTGTGAAAAGGAGTTCACCCAGGAAGACAAGTTGGTTTATCACATTGAGGTCGAAGATCTGATGGGTCAATTTAAAATCCGATATCATTCAGAGCAATGGCATTTTTTTAATAGATTCTTCAAAAAAAAGTTTCAAAGCAGTTTTACTCCACAACGATTTTTACGCTTCCATACCTGTAGGTCATTCCGTACACTTGAAGGAAACCTACGATAACTTGGAATTGGTTCTTCGTAAGCTTAAATATGAAGACCATGGTTGGCAAGTGTGTGGGGACTTGAAGGTCTTGTGCATGCTACTCGGGCAACAAGCTGAGTATACCAAATACTCTTGTTTTCTGTGTCTATGGGACAGTCGAGATCGACAAAACCACTGGACCAAGAAGAGTTGGCAGCCGAGGGTGCTAACAGTCGGAGAAAAAAATGTCCTCCAAGAAACTTTGATACCTTCCCATAAAGTTCTTCTACCACCTCTCCACATAAAATTGGGATTGATGAAGCAATTCGTAAAATCACTTCCAAGAGATGGAAAATGCTTCAAATACTTGGTCTGTCCATGCCTGTCGGAGGCAAAATTGAAGGAAGGTGTGTTCGTTGGACCAGACATTAGAAGACTTACAGTTGATCAAGAGTTTGTCAATACCATGACGGATCCTCAAAAAGAAGGGTGAATTGCATTTAAAGAAGTCGTACAGAAATGTTTAGGCAATAACAAAGATCCTCACTACAAAAAGATCGTCGGAAGAATGCCGACGAAAGCATTTCAAGCTTTAGCTTGCCAATGAGTTTGAAAGTGCATTTCATCCAGTCCCACCTTGACTACTTTCTTGAAAATTTGGGAGCTGTGAGTGAGGAACAAGGTGAACAATTCCACCAAGACATTAAAGAGATGGAAAGGAGATACCAGGGAAAATGGAGCATTACAATGATGGCAGACTACTGTTGGTTGCTTCAGAGAGACATTCCAGATGCTACTCACAAGCGAAAATGCACCAAGAGGAGCCTCACAAGGAAGAAAAATCTAGTTTAGATTCTAGTAGGTGAGCTTATTTCAAAAAGGGATTTTCATGAAAATATTGTAATAAAACTTTAATTTTATAAGTCTATTTCCGTTTATTTTGAGGTATTGCCTTATTTAACATAGTTACCTAAATTGTCAGGAAATGTGATGTCCTATGACAAAATAGAGGTCATTTTCAGATTCAGCGCACCAAAAAACATAAATATTACGTGGAATAACCAAAACAGCTCTCAATTATTATTTTTTTGCAGACCTGTGTAATGGATCAATTCACATTACATGGGATATGATTCTGTGCTGCAGATATAGTATCTGCCACATTTTAAAGATAGCAAGAAGATGAATTGGCATAAACAGATGTAAATTTTTATGTTGATAGCAAGGAGAAAACTTAACAATCTGAATGGAGGTCAGCTTTCAGTTAGACAACAAGTCTAGAACCCAATACAGGAATAATTCTGATGCCATGAGCTTGGAATTTCTCAGTTATATTTATTAGACAAAAGCTAATGTATAGTTAAGTAAGTTTAAACTTAACAGAATGTGAATTCTCTATGAGACTATGCTGTCAGAAAAAAACTAAGTATGAATTTTATTCATCTAACCTGAAGCTATGATTTATAAAAACAACGGAAAATTAATCAAGACAAATGTAGTTTATTTCTTGAGGAATTGATATATTGATAAATTGATAAATTGATATAGGAAACCTTTTCTTTCTTAAACAAAATACAATGGTAAATAAATTATAGATAGTGAAATGATTAAGATAGCTCTGCTAATTTGCTGTTATTGTAGTAATTGCTTTTAAAAATTATTTTCTTATTACTTTCACAAAGATATTTATCACTTTAACAGCTGACAAATTGTCTACTTGTTTTATTAACTAGCACATACTAGAATTAGGGTGTCAAGTTTTAGAATAGCATGTGATGAATTTGTGTATAATTTGCCTTTTTTATAAACATTGTTCTATTTAAAGGGTTATTTTCTAAATGTCCTGATGTCATATTTCTTTCATTATATAGTAGCATAAGGTTTGGCTTAATAATAAGGCAATGTTACATCCAATGGTGTACATTTTAATATAGTCATTAGCAAGACTTCAAACAACTACATTAAATTACACAAATGAACCCTGAGATTAAGAAAAAGTTGCAAGATGATATGGATGTACATGATCTGAACCAATGAACTGTGGCCTGAAATGATGTAACAAAATGGGCAGCATTAAGTGGAAGGTTAAACCTACTTGCATCTCGGTTCATTAAACGCAGTTAAAGTGCAAATTCCCTCATTCTGACAGTAGTAATCACAAGGGTTCACTTTCTGGTCACAGCGCTGATTTTTAAACCCCACAGAGCATCTGCAGAATTTCAGTAAAATACAGCTAAATAAATAAATATTCTCCCTTTGGTTTTTTTTTTTTTTTTTTTTGCTGAGTATCTTTTAAATGCAAATACATAGCTGATAAAATGAACAATAAGCAAATATGCTCCACCTGATCATGGTAAGTCCAAACTATTAGTGTTCATTAAATCTCACTGATAGCTTGGAAAACCAAGCTAATGTGGGTGCAATTCTGCCAAGCACAGAACAGAATCAACGGAATCAAGTTGATCCCTCTTCTATTGTGGCAGACAACAAGTATGCACTTTGTAGTGCCTGACAGTCTGTCTGTAACCTTCAAATATCCCTGGCTGAATGTTACCTAAATTCTGAGTTACGTTTCGGACCAATTGAGTACGCTGACATCCCACATGTAATAGTGCCCCAATTTATCAGGTTATTATCCAAGACAAAGGACAGAAGTTAATAATTCCATATGCTGTCACTGCACCCATATTAGAATTATGATCCTGCCTGAGGAAGGCAAATATAATCTGTTCTCATGGAAGCACATGTTAAATTCCTTAGTTTTTAAATAATTTGTAATAAATAAACACATTTGTTTATTTATCACCCAACAATGATGCATTCAGAAGAATATCATTACATCCAAATATCTGACAATCTTTTCTTATAACAAAACAATTATGGATTCTTTTAATGAGCATTCTAAGTGCAATGACATTGAAATGTTTCACATACATTAAAATTAGGATACTCAGTTTAGACTTATTTCATACAGAACCATTTACAAGAGTGAAATGCACTTTTATAATTACCATAACACAATTGCAATATATGTTTAAAGACTACACATCAAAAGGTCACATCATTTGGATAACTGTGATTTAAGAATTAATTTAAAATTTGGGTTTTAAAGGCTTCCTTAGTACAATACTATTTTTGCAACATTGCAAGTGTTATTCATAAATATGTTAATAAAATATATATTTATCTTTGAACAATACAATCTATATAATAATTAAACATAGAAATAGTATCATTTAGTTAGGTATGCCATTCTGCTATCCTTGCCATTGACAATTGTCAAAACCAAAGCCAAACCTGCAGCAAAATTTCATTATCACAGCATCACTCTGAAAGAAGAAATTATATTGGCAAAGTGGCATTAGGAATCATGTAGATATAAAAATGCCCAAATTATTTCATAATACTCACAGACAGACAGGTATATTTGTCTCTATATCCAACTTGCAGGTTGCACCATTGTAGCAATAGCCATCACATAATTGGCAGCTGGATGCAATTTTTCCATTTGTGCAGCTATGATTTGTGGGAGGAAAACATGTCACTGTTAACTATGCCATTGTCGATGAATGGGGTGCTTCAGTCATTCTTTTTTTTTTAATAGCATGTTAAATTACTTTCTTTGGTTAATGAAGAAAGCTATTACAGGCTGCTCATCTTAAATTAGCATGGTTACTCAATCAATTATATGTTTGCCATGTTCAACAAACTATGCAGCAAGATCAGAGGTCTTGGCTTGGGGAGTAGTTGTTATAATAGATGTTGACAATTTCGTTGTTTACCACCAGATGAGTGATTCTAGTGACCAGAAACAATAGCTTTACTTGCTTTTAATATCCTGATAACTTAAAGGCATGTATATTTACACAACGTGAGATCTTTATCTCACTAATAACATTATTATCAAGGGAGTAGAAGTATGAATGATTTCCATCTCTGTTTCCAGTGATAGTTTAATAACGCAGAAGTAATGAAAATAATTGATTGTAAAAAACCCACCACAGAATATTGAATATGTTGTGAGGAAGGTTAAAATATTTGGAGAAATGGTGGACTTAAAAATAAATGAAGATGACAATATTGACCAAGAATATGAATGTGGAAGACCAGAAGAAATTGGAAATTAAAACTGATCCTAAAGTTGTGAAAAAGGTACAGTACTTGGAGCTGATTCTTACTGATAAAAATTCTAAGCTATATAAAAATAATTATGTTAAAATATGGAAGGAGATAAAATCAGATTGAAACAGATAGGAAAAACTAGATTTGTCATTGATGAGAAGAATTTCATTAATTAAAATTAATGTACTTCCTAGAATGTTACTTCTATTCCAGAACTATACCGATATTGATTAAATATTTTTCTTTTAAACAGTGGCAGAAAGATACTGTATATCAGGGATGTAAAACTGGCAGCTTGTGGGTCAGATGTATCATGCACAGTCCAGGCCCACTCCAGCTCCACAAAGGGAAAAACATCACAAAAATCATGTGACTGCAACATGACACCGTGAGTTTGACACCCGTGATGTATATCTAAATTTATTTGGGAAAAAAAGTCTTAAATATAAGCTTTTACAGGATGCTAAAGAAAGAAGTAGTCTGGGTTAAATTATATTATGATGATTGTTGTTTGGTATGTTTAAAAGATTGGATAATGTTGAAAAACTTAAGGTTGTTAAACATTGAAGATTCTGATTTGAGAATTGGATGGTATGCTTACTTGTGATATGACAAAGTAAAAGTTAATCTTAGGTTTAAGAATCATATCGTTAGGCAATCAATTGGCCATGCATGGTGGAAATATAAAAAAAGATTGGTTGACAAAGTGCCACTTTGAATATCACTGCATGAAGCAGTACATAGAAAAGAGATGTTATTGGAATGTAAATGGATGATGTATCAGGATTTGAAAAGGGGGAACTTAAGATAACAAGAAAACAACTAGTAGGTGAAGGTTTGTTTGCGATTGGTGCAATTATTATATAATTTTTGAAGGATTTAAGCTTGATAAAAAGTTTTGTTTTTGCAACAATTAAATCTGAATTAGATATCATGTTCTGGAGATGACCACTTGATTGCTAAAGCATATAAAAGTTACTTAAGATGAATTTGGAAGAATAATATGTCAAAGATTGTATGGTAAAATGGCTGAATTTTTTTGCATGTAACATAACACTAGATAATGGAGAATGTATGGACCAATGTTTTAAAATTTACTTGGAATTATAGTTTGAAAGAAATTTTTTATAAAATGTTGTATCATTGGTATTTGACCCCAGAGAGAGGAGCAAAAATATATAGAGGGATTTCTAACAAGTGTTGGATTAGATTAGATTAGATTAGATTAATTGGAAATGTAATCAAAATCCAGGGACATTTTATCATATGTGATGGTCTTGTAAACATGTTAAAAAATACTGGATAAACATAGTAATGATAATAAAGAAAATATTGAAAATATAAATATGAATTAAAGCTGAAGCTTTTCTTTTAGGCATTATTATCGAAAACAGTTTGGGACACTTTTTTTACACGGTGACTGCTGTTAGGATTGTACTTATGATTGTACATGGAACTGGAAATGAAAAGATGTGCCAAATGTTGACAGTTGGGAGGGGGTGGGGTGGAAATTCGGAGGGAGAAAGTTTTGATGTTTTTGTGTGCATGTGCACTTTCACAAATGCAGCTTTGCACATGTGTGCACATGTATGTGTTCATTTACCACTTCCGTGGCCTGGTTCTGAATTGGATTGTAGCCTGGCACTGGGCCACGGAGTGGGGGGTTGCGGACCCCTGGACTAGATAACTTTCCTGGAAGCCATGTGTGGACTTTCTATATGTTAAATACAATAACAGATGGTTAACAGAGAGATTTGATGATTAGTGTAATCGTTGAGATAATCTGTTGACTTTTTTTTTCTTTTTTTACATATATGTTATGATTAGATGTTGGGTAGACTTGATCATTGGACAGAGACTTCCTCATCTGGAATATTTATTTAATACAATAGTTTTGTTAAAAAAGAATAGGAAAGGTTACAATTATTTGTAGAAACATTATATAAGGAGAGGAGAACCTATCAGGTTTTTTAAAATTTACTTTTCAGCATCTAGCCGGGGTGGATTTTTTAAAATCCAAATATTTTTTTAAATATTGTTTTTATATTTATGTTTAATGATAATGTTTCTGTTTAATGTTACTATTTGACATTTAAGATTTTCTTTCTTTTTTGTACACAAAATATTTTTTTCTTATTGTTAGTGTTAGATGTTCATTTTTCTATTTTTCTGTTTTGTATTTTATTCTTGTTGATAAAAGAAAATAACTTTTAAAAAAAGAAAAAATAATGAAAAATGTACTATCCAACGTATGTGATCTTCATATATTCTACAATAGCTATTAAAGGCCAATAATTCTTCTAAAATTGGAAGTAATACTTGGTTTTTCAGTTTTATGGAGACAAATCTGATATTAACATGAATTTCCAAAAATGACATTAAATTAAATTTTAAATTCCTGGTATATTTCTTAACAAAATCAAGTAGCAAAGTGCACTACATTTTAAATAATGCTCTTGTATAGATGTGTGTTTGGAATTATCATTTTGATTTTCTCTACCCTTTTAGTTTTCCATTCAGTTAAAACTGGCATATACAGTATATATTTTAATTAATTTCTCATGAAAGGCAAAACATAAATATTTTAATCTGCAAATTAATTACTATGGGACATTTACAATATGGAAAATGTATAATTAAAATATTTTCCCACAATAATAAATCTATACACATATTTTTATAATAGAGCAGATGGTTACTGCAAATTGTACATTAAGGTATACTATTCAGAGAACATCCAAAATTCCCTATGTGGTTTCATTAAATCTACTGAATTAATTATCGATACTGTATGTAATAGATTTTTGATTAAAAATCTTTTTTTTTTGCTGCAGTAAAAAAAATTACATTTCCAACTATTCAATTACATGATTTATCACAGCTTTAACTTACTTGCACATTATGTCATCATTTTTCTTGTCTATGATGCATTGACCTCCATGACATTTTACACATTTGTCTATTTCACATTTTACACCTTCATATTGTAGAGGACAGAAACATTCTATGCTGCCATCATCAGCAGTGATGCA
Source organism: Thamnophis sirtalis (assembly GCF_051295495.1). Lineage (NCBI taxonomy): Eukaryota > Metazoa > Chordata > Lepidosauria > Squamata > Natricidae > Thamnophis > Thamnophis sirtalis. The sequence continues at coordinate 41,256,917 of NW_028261381.1, read as the reverse complement.
AGATTCAGAATTAACACAATAATGGTGGCAAATATCTGCAATGAATACACACATATACATGCATAAGATATAATACAATTATCCTCTTATAAGCATATTAATAAATTGATTGAATCAATAACTATTTTAATAAGTTATCAAAGATTTTCTTTATAGGACACATATATAGCTGAACATATACGCATATACACATTTATATTTATTCATTTCAAAGGCATAATCTAATAGATTATTTAAAAATATTCAGAACGAGACAAAAATTTCCTCAACATTTTTTAAAGACACTTTTCTTAAATCATAAGAATGTTCCTTTATGGATTTTTTTTTGAACATTTGCCATCATTTTTCCCCTTCCCCAGCAATCCAAGAATGATTTCTGATCTAAAGCAAGTGGATGCTAACACAATTCTTGTTCACAATTACAAAAGGAAACAAAAAGGAAACAAACAAACAAAAACAAACAATAGGTGCTGCAATTTATTTAGAAGGCTGAAGAAAACAGGCAAGTGGAAACTATATTCTATAATCTCAGTTTCACTAAAGAGAGTGATTCAATTTCCACTTCCTGAATGATCTCAGTACCGCCAAGTTTTCTGTGAAAGAAAAAGCTAAGCCTTGTATTTCTGTGATATAACATTTGTCTCAGGCTCATTTATTGTAGATATGTCTATGTAAACCTTGGTGCTTGTGCATGCATTCAGATATTCATGTATACATATACAAATGTGGATATGTAAGAACACTGCCAACTCTCCAAACTGTATTAATGAAGATGGAACTATAACATATTAAATATAAATAGAAGAGGAAGGAAAAGACGGGCAAAGTATGGTTCGGTGAAAATGAGATCGTCAAGAAGAATGCTAAGCGATTAAAGAACAAAATGCAATGTAGTATGGTCAGTGTAAGTAAATATGTTTTGAAAGTACAGAAATATATGTAGTTTTTCTTATTTCCTGACATTATCTTCACCTTACTTCTTTTTAAGTTTTTCTTGTATTTTGCATGATGTTGTTTACTTTGAAAGGCAATGGGATGATGAGGAAATGAATGTAGGCAGTTTTTTCTGGCTGGACTGGACTTGCTACTTTTTCATTATGGCACCAACTTATTCTTTGAACTGCATTCCAGGTGTGCTGTGTACCTAATTCAGAATTAATGAGAATATACACATGTGCACACATGCACGCACCCACTCACACCCTTGTGTTTGGAAACTTTTATTATTCTCCAGACAATATATTATTAATATGTATTCACTTTTGAAAATTGGCAAAAACATGGCTGATGCATTTGTTCTTCCTAGTGATTTGTTTTAAGTGCCTATTTTAGCATTTGGTATTTAAATCTCCAGAGTTTGTAATCTATATATATCTACATACACACACACACACACACACATACATATATTCCAGAAGCTGACAATCTCCTTGTAATCTTGTTTTATGGTTGTTATTTAAAGCAGACACTATTGCAGTTAATGTTGCAACTATCTTGTATTTTATGAGATAGACATTATTGTGTGTAATAATGGCCAATATAGAAGGTTAGGGTTGCTTCCCTCCTCCAAAGATTTGTCTTTCTAAAAGAGAAGATAGATTTGTAGTCAAAAGGAAAGCTGCAGATATACTATATAAGAGCTGGTTCTAAAATGTTTGGACATTTTAGCCATTTAATGTTTTCTTACTCCTTTTCAAAAATTAAAGAATGTTTTTTTTCCATACAGGTTTCAGGAGTTCTGGGGGTTCAAAATGGAGCTTAAAATAAAAGCAATTTTTATACACACAGAGAGAGATGGGCTGCCAGCGGTTCACACTGGTTCTCCTAAGCTGGATGTTAATTTTCTGAGTAGTTCGGAGAACCGATTGTTGGAAGAAATCTTTTCCCACTTTACAGGGCTAATCCTGCAAGGGAGGCAGGAAGGAAACATTCTGTAATTCCTGTATTTCTAGCCTAATCCTTATCTTAATTGCCCTGCTGCTTTCGGTGTTTTCAGAAACTGCCTCTTGGTTAAGCTTATTACGTTGTAAGCCTTAGCAGCCTTTCTGCCTGTAGACCGAGCTTCTCTGGAGTCACTCCCGCCCAGAGATTTTTGTGATACTTTTATTCCTGGGGCTTGACTTATTAAAGATTGTTAAAGGGTTGTTTTAAGCTTTTTGGAGTATACTTCCAACACAGCTGGAACAGCTATTTAGAGAAGGGTTGGCATAGTCTTAGAAGAAATGGCTGAGAGGCAGGATGCAAGGTTGGCATTCTGTCTAATTTTTTTTACTGCCTTTGTGGAGGCATGTGATCTTTCCTTAAATCTGGATGATTATTTAAGGATATCTTGTGAGGGTGAGAGAGAGCAGCTGGTATCTGTAAGTGGTACAAATGGATCTAAGGATTGTTTCTCCTGGGTGGGAAGAGGAAACTGTGCTTTGTCAGTTCACCGAGCACAGTGATCTCTTGTCTATGGGAATTCTTCAGTCATCCAGGTCATGGTTGTCCCAAGGGTGCTTTTTCCAAGAGGCAACTGGTCTTTCTTGGTTTCCAGAAAGTTCAGTTGCCTCTGAAAAAGCACTTTTGGGACAGAAGTCTCTTGCATTGCTTCGGAGTGGGCAAGGCACATGGTTGCTCACTAATAATGAGTGGATCCTCCTTCCAATTTGTTTCAGTTTTCTCTCATGATAATATGGCATAGTAACATGGCACTAATTGTAGAAAGTTAGCACCCACCCAACTCCTAAAAGAATGAAATATTTTGAGAAATATTAAAAAGGAAGAATATATTTCCATGAATGAGAAATGGAGAAACATGTTTTCTTTCTTTCCTTAATAGCCCAAAGAAGATGTCAGCACTTGAGATAAAGAGATAGATAGCTTTATTCATAGGCAAAACTTCCCTGCAGCAAGGTCTGAACAAAGACAGAATGGCATTAGCCCTCACTCAAGATTTTAATTTGTTAATTTGTCTCTTTAGCTCATTTTGTAGCCCAAATGCATCCACCCACTTTTTGGAGAGCTTAAATGACCTCTCTGCTAAAGGGTTTCATTTTATGAGCAATGGTAACTTGGCTGCTGATAGTTATCCTTGTATTTTAACTATTTTAATTCCTCTGCTCTGGCAACCTGCCTGATTTGTAACTCTGGGTTGCAGGTATTGCTGAGGAAAAAGAAGGTATTCAGACAGAATGGTTTAGGTTTCCATAACGGCCGTGACTAATTGATCTTCAGTGTGTATTTCCCCATTTTTAATCTAATAACTGGTATTTAGGGCAGCTTTTTGCAAGCAAAGAAGCTTTTTGTATTTTTGTACAGGTAATCCTTGACTTACAACAGTTCATTTAGTGACCATTCAAAGTTACAATCGCACTGAAAAAAGTGATATGACTGTTTTTCACACTTACAACCATTGCAGCATCCCCACAGTCATGAGAGGCGAAGCGCCCCTCGGTGTAAGTGACATCGAGTTGGCCATGACCACCCAACCACTCAGCCATTAGGGCAGAGAACCAGTTGTTAAAAAATTTGCAGCCCACCGCTGCACACACACAAACATTATTAAAGCATTATGATAAATAAATAAAATATAAATATAATATGTCATACCTGTTTTGTTATTATATTTGTCTGAGAAAAGGAACTTTTCTTGTGATTTTGCTCTTAATTATACAATTTTGTTCTGGATGTACATGCTTTGTCAAATGATTGCTTTTAAAAACTGAAAAATAGCAAGTCTGTTCTGATTTTTGTTAATTATACTCCAGTTATTTTGTACTTACAATCTTGACATCTGTCCCCTGCATGTTCGGGTTGACATTGACAGTGGGGCTGATTTCCAGCAGTGATACTGCAAGTTCCTCCATTCTGACAAAAATTATCACAGACTGTTTTATTGCAATTTGGACCTGTAAACCCCAGTGTACAAATGCATGCAGGTCTTCCTAAAAGACAAAATGAAATATCTGATAGGATAGCTCTAATTATGTACAACTTTCTTATTCATACTGATAATATGAATACTACAATTTAGAAAAATCAATTAGCATCATATGACATCTATAAATATATACATCTATAAATATTTTAAATACATATACTGGTAGTCCTTATTTAGTTACCATAATTTGGACTGGTAAATCGGTTCTTAAGCAAAGCAATTATTTCAATTTTCCTTTTTGTTAGAGACCTGTGAAGGTCATAATTGCAAGGATTGGTCATAAAATTACTTTTCATCATCATCATACTGCAATTGGTTATTACATGAGGTAGTTGTTGAATCAGGACAATCTATAAATCAATGCCCTTGATTATGCTTTTTATTTCTTTAAAATCCATTACAATAACTTACTTAGTTTGAAAATAGCTCAAATTATTTTGAGTTTTAATTACATTTTCCATATGTATGTTTTAATTAACTGATGACATTTCTTTGTTCAGATATTATTTTACCAAATCTGAAAAAATGCACACATTTTAATTAAAGTTATCCATATGATCCACACTAGAATATTCCAATACCATAAATTATAAGAAAACAATAATTAAATCTACAGTTGCAGTGGAATTTAGTCAACTAATTAATATTTGTACAGACAATAATCTAAAAGTTAAAGTTTTTTTTTATCTCCTCATGCAGCAAATAGTGACTTACAGTTAATTTAATTACTTCCTATTATAATAATTAGAAATACCAATACTAGTAAAATAATAGTATATTTATAGACCAATTTCCAACTTACAGAAAAAAAAGCACAGTCCAACTTAATTTAAGAAGAATATCATCCAATAAAATGTAAGCATTGAAAATGTATCAAGACTATAACATAAACCTACTAATCAAACAGATTTAACATTTGAACTTGTTCAGAAACAGGGCATAATAAAATTAAACAACTGTTATTATAATGACTGAGGATTGAACCACTAATAATTAGTTGAAATAATCATTCTGCAATTTAATTTACATTTAATTGGGAAAGGTATTAGTAGGAAAATAAGTAAATAGGCTATAAAATAAAACTTATCATTATCGGAATTATGTTTTTCAGATATTTAGCTGTTTGATCTTAATCTAATCATTATTACTAGTCCCCGCCTCTTCCTTTTTAATCCCCATCCATTATCCAATTCAAAATTGGAAGGTTTAGTGTGTTGTAACTGGATAGGAACTCAAAGCTGATATTCTTTTCTTTAAACTGATAATGGCTACCAAGAATACTTATTGATATGAAGCTATAAAATAATTATATAAAACTCAATTATTTGAACTACAATTCAAATAATCTACAATCAAAAACATTTTGCCAAAGCACAGGAGCAGCATTGGAATGTTTTAACTGAATCTCTTGTATATTTTCTTCCAACATATTTACTTGATAAATTATAATAATAATTTACTTGATAAATTACTTGATAAACTGCTGTGGAGTAAGAAAAATATTAAGGCCTAAGCACCTATTCCTGTAGCACCTACTATCAACAGTAGATGAAAAAGTATAGCTGTTAATGGATTGCATGTAATACCATCAGTACTTAAAGTTGGAAAATTCTTCAATATTGGAATAATAAGGCCTCCTAACATGCTCAACTCAGTACATCTTTAAGTGCAAATATTATATCCAAATCCTCCTTCAACCTTTATTGGCCAGCCAAACAGTTACAGGTTATCAATGAAAAATTGCTTTCACAATCATTTAGTAAATGAAGGGAAAATTCACTGGGATGGCATGAATTTCAGCTCTCTTTTAAGAGGATCTAAGAGTATAACCCAGTACATAAAATCAACTACTGATGCAGGAATATTTTAACTGTCATCTTTTGTCCTGTTCTACAAGCAGTGACTAGTAACTTTGGCAGTATGTTCTCTACCTAAAAGATTAAAAGTTACACCAAATGTGGATGGAACTTGCAGTTTTTCACATCTCAACCATTTTTGAGGATCTTCATCCTATCTAATAGTCACTAATTCTTTGTTACAATTCTTTCCCAAAGCACTAATCTGATGTGAAGAACAATCTTTTCTATTTCTATTATGAGAGGCTACAGAGCTGCTTTTGCTTTTTCTTAATTAATGTTCACATCTCCTGACATAGATATCTGAATCCTGGAGTCAAATGTATGTTAAAAAGAGCTGCAGCCTTGTGTTGTTTTAATGATTGTTTGAGTACATTCAGTTTATTATACAATCTCATTCTGCTTTTTTTGGCTGCACCGAGTTATTGAATATGCCAAATTAATCAGCTTCTAATAAATCATTTCATGTGTCTTTAATATTATGAGACACTTCTGAAGAGAAGTAGAAACACCATATTGTTCTTCAAGTTCAATACCTCATTTTATTACCTTACACAAGAATTCCTTTAAAATTAGCTATACTGGCCCCTCATGACCCATTTGGCATTAATAGCAGGCTAACATTTTCATCATGGATTAAATCAAATAAAAATCTTTCTTACAATCATTGACCACTGTAAAATAATGTAAAATTATCTAACTTATAATTTATGGAACAGATTGTAAAGATCTCATTATCAGAACTATGCATTTTTTTAAAGGAATAACTGTAAATCTTTGGAAATTTCTCAGTAAGCATATGGTTGGTAAGAGGAAAAATGGGTGCCTGAATTGAATTGCCTCTTCCAAATCTGCCATATAACCCTTAACACTGGATGTGAAGTTTCCACACTCTCACATTGCAAGGAAAACAAGGAAACCATTCCTAGCAAATTTTCTACATATATCAGTATCATTTTTTCTAGAAGAAAATCAAAAATCAAATGGCTTTTAATGCTTTGTGCTTTAGTCATAACAGTCCCATAAATTTTTATGTCTAATAGTAATAATTAACTACAGAATAACTGTTTTCTATTGTCTACAATAAATAAATAGAGAAAATTAAAATTATATATATTTACCGAGAACTGAAGCTACGCATGTTCCTCCATTCTGACAATAATTGTTACAATGGTTAATTTCACATCTGTCCCCTGAATAACTTGGCCAACAATAACACCTTTGATCACCTTTTTCATTTATAACACATCTACCTCCATTTTCACAAGCCAGCTTGCAAGTCTCATCTGTATTTAAGATATAAACACAAAGGTCATGACAGGAAATGATTATCATTATCATTGTTCATGCTGGAAATGAAAATAAAGAGCCAGAATAAACAAATTGTTAACACAGAAGAATATTAATGGATACAAAATCAGTTGCAGCCATCCAGTCCTGTTTGCTGCTCAGAATTCATATGAACAACATGTTCGACTGAATCATCTCAAGGCCTTGCTACTAGTAGAGTTCTGCAAAGCACTCAACTGAGTAAGTCATGCAGCACATTGGTATAAGCAAAACATCATTGTTGAAACACTGAATTAGCATTAACCTTCAATAGCCTTGACATAGTTCATTTGAAATCTCTCCTAAGTATTCTGAATTAACATTTTTCAGATACAGATAACACTTCAATTGGAATCAGTGGTAAAGAGAATGATTACGGGGAACTGGCATGCTGAGCTGTGAAAGTCACCAAGCTTTCTAGAGGACCCTGATGTATTAAAGATATCTATGTAAGTGCCAGCTTCCTTTGTGAATTCTTTGCAAAATTGATAATGTCCAGATGTATTAGATGTGCAACTCTCAAATATCATATTAGTAAACTGTGATATTTATTTCTTTGCCAACTTTGTGTCTTTATATTTATATGTGGCAACTGATATGATTATTGTTATCATTGTTGTGATTCATTTGATTGATTTTAACCTTGCTATGGATGTTTTGTTTATGTATCTTGTAAGCTGCTTTGATGTTTTTCATTGTAGAACAGCAGAAGTATAATATATAAATAACTTTGAGAGGTGCTGATGTCTTTTAAATTATGTAAATTTAGTGGGAGGGAACTTTAGATAATAGAATACAACTTTTAGGTAGATTAAACTTTAAAAGCCAAGATTTTATAAGTCAAATACTAATCAAAATTAATATCATTCTGCATTTTTTAAAATATTCAAATGCATTCCTTTACTTAAATTTCTGATATTGAAAGAAATATAAAAATAGACAATTTAGCATTATTGACTCATCCACAATTACTTCATGTAAGATTAAGTTCTTAAATAAATGTCGATACCCACCTAACATGTTCAAATCACTACATTTTCCATTAAACATTGCCTTTCCTTCTGGACATATGCAAGCTGCACCTGAAGGATTGAGTAAACACAGGAACTCACAGGTTAACTGCAGACAAGGATTGAGTGCTATTGAGAAGGAGAAAAGAAAGAAGCATAATATGAATTATTTTTCAAATAAATAATGAAATAAGAAACAGGGCCCTTATAGTATAGACATTAAGATTTAGCCCTGAGCCTGTCCCTCAATCCCATTAATACAAGAAAAGGGAACAATTTAAGACAAATCCTGATCCTCTGTTTTCAAGGACATGAGCAGATTCTCAGATAAGAAGTGGTAAGCAATTCAAGCCATAAACTCAAATACAAGAAACAGTTTCATGTAGTGGTTAAGATATCAGGTTAGAAACTGGGAAAATTATGAAGTCAGATTGGTGATCCTGCTTTCATTTTATTTATTTGTTTTTATACCTATTTATTTGAGGTCTATTCCATAAATCATGATGAAGAAGAAAATATACCACACTTTGTGTCATTATTTACTTCATGACTTCTTTCTCAACAATTTGTCTCCAGCTAAGGAGCAGCAGTAAAGGTTCATTGCAAGAGAAGAGAATTTATGGACATGTTATCAGGGAAGAAACTGTTATAATAAAATGTTTTTCTTGTCTTGTAACTACAAAATATTTTATTATTAAGCCCAGTAATTGATCTTTCTATGGTTTTTATTTTATTCCTAATGCTATCCCAATTTCCCCAAAATAGCTCATTTACTAAGTCCCTAATGTTACTGTCTAATATATAATGAAGGCGTGAATAAGTTATATATTTATTTAGTATGCTATTGTGAATACTGAAATATGTTAAATCCCCCCCCCCCGAAAGTAATAAAATGTACTCACAGTGTATTTGTTTGTAGCGATGTGAAATCAAGGCACTTTTTGTTTTATCAGTCTCCAAGTTCAAATATTCTACGGCACTATGGCCAAATTTTTGCACTCTAAATGCACCATTTTTAGGTCCAGCTCCATATATATAGTTCTCAAAAATATCAATTCTATGAGGATGTAGTAAGCCTTAAGTAAAAAGAAATACACATTTCCATTTGGATGTGACATTTCTGTATCAACATATACTGTAAACTAATGTTGGTATTTTTGTAGTGATATTTTGGTTTTATGAACAGTATCTGGAGTTGATAAAGTTGACAAGAAAAATAAAGAATCCAGTGTGACTTCTCTACTGGAAATATGCATCCTTCCTATCCAGCAAAAGATCCAGATGAAGTTACTTCAACTGATAATTATACTATAGAATTCATCATACACTATTTTAGGGTTCAATGCAACAAAAAAGGGCAAACCTTTTATACCTCTATTCATGTTTATTTTCTTTTTTCTGAACAGGGAGTTCTTATCAACATAATGCATGGAGAATCTGAATTAGCTTTTAACAATACAGAAAGTTTCCTCAGCTAAAATAATTTAAACAAAGAAGTTATTAATTATTATCATTTTCTAATACATTTGCAGAAATATCAAAAGCTGCCAAAGTACTTTATCCTATAAACCCTAAAACATACTTTGTCACTTAGTTCACAGACTTCAATTTGGTTGGAAAAATTTAAAAAACTTTAGGAGAAAACCAGATCTTGGGGATATGCACAGTATGCATTGCACATGCATAAGCGCGCGCACACACACACACACACATACACGTGTGTGCACACAGACATACATGCAGTGTATATAAAAACTCTACACACTTATTAAAATGCCAGGCTTTTGAGATGCAAAAATATCAGACCAAAATAAATCACTTCCAATTTTATTCTAGCTTTTGTACAACATATAAACTGTACAATTCAACTGAAAATGATTACACCTTACCAGTAGGAGCCCTTAGTCAAAGACTCCCTAGCACTTTACCTGCCTACTTCAGATATGAAAGTCATAATCTAGGAGAATCATAATAGCTCAGATGATGCCTAGAAGCATCACAAGATCTGTATCAGATGTTGTCAGGACAATCTGACAATAAATAGGCTATTGGAATAAACCATGCATAAACAAAACAAAAGAACCTGGAATTGATGGAATGCTACCAGAACAACAGACGTAATGAGACATGATATATGGAACGTAAGAGGATACTATGGATGGACAGAAGACCTACATCTACACTAACTGAGAAACAGCCAATGACCCAATGTTTCAGCATAGTGAAGAGAAAGCTGCTCTCACAACCAGATAGGCTAATTATACATTACATCCTGGACTCAAGAAAACCAGAAGAGCAAGTAGATGTGCAGCCAATACCTGAAGTGGAATGAAATTGTCACTCCATATATTACAAAACACAGACGTTTATATGAGGTGTAAGATTGTGGATAAACTAACAGAATACCAGAGTTGGAAGAGACCTTGGAGGTGTTCTAGTCCAATCCCCTGCTCAGGCAAGAGCACCTATGCTGGACAAAATGCTGTCCAATCTCTCCTTAAAAACCTCCAGTGATTTTACTTTAATTTGTTTATTTGTAAATATTAAATTTGTAAACTAGCTAAACAGTCAATCCTCACGATCAATGCTCAATGTCCACCAATGCTTGGTGCAGAAGTATATATTCAGATAGTATATTAGAGGATGCTAATAGAGCCCTCACAGGAATCCTTACAAACAAAAACCAATAAACTGAATACATTACAGCCTCTGGAATCCTGGAGGTGGTTGATTACACAATCAAGATGAGAAGCAATACAAATCTCCTCCTCCCCCCAGATAGATGATAAGATCAAGGCAATTTGGAGAGAAGTTAATAAGCTAGTGGAACTACTTAACCACTGGGGGGAAAAAACCCAGCTGCTGTTTCCATGTGAAGCCCTAGAGACTGTTAATAGGGTCTCAGAGCACTGGCTACTAGGATAAGGAGATATATTAGAAAAGCAGAGATCAAGAAGGTAAATGTCCTATTCTCCAAAAAACCAACTAAAGTATAATACCAACTGCAATGCAACAATACAGTAACAACAGAATCACAAACAGACATACAGACCAGCTATGAGTACCTGGTATCCCACAGTCATAAGGCAACCAGAAAGACAAGGCAAGGAAGATAGCAACTTCTAAATATCATCAAAAGATAGGGACCTGAAGAGCCAGCTCAATGAAAAGAGTAAGATTCACACCATCAACACATATGCACTGCCAGGTATTAAATACCTTGCTGGTATAGTGAATTGGCCCAAGAAGGACACAGAGGCTGCCAATGTGAAGACCTGGAAGTTCCTCATAATGTATGGAGACTTCCACCTGAAACCCAACACCCAGAAATTGTATACCAGCCCAAAAATGGCCAGATGGAATTTGAGGATTGTCAAAGCCGCTGTCCTGAACAAAAGTCAGGGTGTCCACATCAGTAACATGGTACCCATTGATATGCTGCTGAGAGAATGCCTCAGGCAGCAGCACATGTCGAAGAAAGTTTAGACAAAGAAAGTACTACAGCAAGACAAGATCCTGCATGGGATGTACCATCAACAGATAATGGAAGATAATGATAAGCACTGAAGCACTGATCATAGCAGTACTAAAACAGACACTAAGTACCTTTAGAGAGGCCTCTGAGACAGTTTTCAGAGACACTTGGTGGCAGGATGTAAGATCCAGAAAGGAACAGCATATACTGAATAGCCCAAGCAAGTAACTGGAATAGTGTACAGGAACATCTGCATAATGTATGGACTAGACCCTCTCAAGTCCAAATGGGAGATTCCACAGAAGGTCTTTGAAAATAACAGAGCTAAGAACCCGTGGGACTTCCAGCTCCAGATGGACAGGTAGGTACTGGCCAATCAATACTATGACAGATATTGTGATAGTAGACAAGATAGAAAATAGTGATGGTCATAGATGTAGTGGTGCCAAGTGACAGCAAAATCAGCAAAAGGAATTGGAGAAGTTGGAGAAGTACTAAGGACTTAAGTAGGATTTAGAAAGCAAATGCCAAACTGGCTCAGTGGTGGTACAAGCACTCGGAGCTGTGACTGCTATGCTGAAGGAGGGTTTCCAAAAAATCCTGGGAATATTAGAGCTCTCTGTCCAGAAGAGTGCAATGCTGGGAACAGCTAAGATACGGAGCAGAACCCTCAAACACACACACACAGAAACACACACACATACAAACACACACACAAATATACTTACCTTGCTTGCTGCTAACACATATAACTGAATCAGAGCCATCAAAACGAATACTGCCAATTACTGATAATTCAAAATCAGCCCAAAACAAGCGTTGACTGAAGTTATCAACCACTAGACCTGTAAATATATTAGTTAAGAATTTGAATGTAAAACACTGTATAAGAAAATAGACTCACAGTCCTAGATTTTTTTTTACAAAACTATACAAAATAATAGGTGGCATGAAATTTTAGAAGTGTGCTTCTAGATTTCTCCATAGGACACTGTAGTTAGTCCCAACATGCAAACAGTTATGTAGCACCTGACATAATTAAAGCCATCCTTTCAAAAAGATGCACAAGAACAGTGGCTGCAACGTTTGAGCATGCAGATGTTATACCTAACAACTGCTTGATGCAAAAGTCTCTGAAAGAGAATGCTGGCATAAATCAGGAACTGCCTGTATAGTAGTTTGTATTTGAATGTTACAATATTAATGGAATAAAAGAGGACCTAAATTAGGGGTAAAGTTAAATTTGAAGGAAACCCTGCAATCCTTCCTACTTCCTAGACTACATATGCAAACCAAAAGTCATGTTTCTAGACTTGATGCAGTTTCCAGTTGCAAAAAATGCACATATTAGAGAAAGGTATACAGAAATATATGCCACTTTAGGAAAAAAAACTGCTTTCTATCACATTAAGTATGAAAAGAAGGTAGAAAAATCAGATATTAATATTAAATGGATACAAAAAATTAAGAGATGGTGGGTAGAAAATGTATCCTAAAAACTAAGCAAATTAAAATGTATGCTAAAAAGAACAAAAAACAAAACAAAAATGTAAATATTTTTAGATCACAAATATACAATAAAAGGCAAAGAGATGAAATTAGCATAAGGAAGAGAAATGAGTAATGAGAAAAATCAAACTTGTCACATTCACCTATTTAACTAACTGGCTACAAATTTATATTACAAGGTTTCGTAAAACCACTACAAGGTCTTAGCAACTAAATGAAGATATAGCCAGAACCAATGAATTGATCATAATAAATAAGTTGAATATTATTGAATTCTCATATTTTGTCTGCTCGCAACGAAGTATTTCACCTTGCAATATTGATTTCACATTCAGCATTAATTATGGTGGAATCAATGTACATTTTCCAAAGTAAAAATTTGCTTATAATGAGCATTACTGAATTCTAATGCAGACTAAGATTGGCTATACTTGACATCTTATTTTTACTTCAGAACAATTATAAACATTACAGTTATCTACTGTACTTTAAATCAATCCAACTTTTCCCAAGATCAGTGCAGACATTTAATTTAGACTTTGTTCAATTTTTGACAGAAGGACATTTAAAAAACTCAGTAATACAGAGTTTTGTTCAAAGTTTGTAATCTGCCACTGTTTTGTTAATATTTTAAAGTAAACTTGATTCATACACTCTAAATGATAGGTAAAACTTTTATGTCAATACTGAGAACACTTAGGTATGCAAATAAGAATAATAATTGTTTCTAACAACTCTGTTACACAATAGCAAAAACAGAAATGATACAACATTGTATTAATCCTTGATTCTTGATTCTTAGAAGGATTCAAAACACAACCTTCTTTAGTTGCTTGCTCTCTATTTTTTCCTGATTCCCAAGATTTCATTCTATATTAAGAAAACTTATGTCTGTATAATATTCTATAGTAAAAATATCAGCCATATGTAGGATGATGCATAGATGTCTAATGTTACAATTCCTGTAATGTATGTATAAACTTAACAAAAAGCTGTATTTTTTTCATGCTTTCACTTTTTCACTTTCTGAAACTTTATGTTTATATTCCTTGCATGACGTTTATATATTACATATAGATTTCTAAGATCAATATACAGATAGTTATGTCAACTCTTTTACATTGTTAAAAAATAAGGTTTCCTAGTAAAATTCCAGTTTAAGGAATGCTATGATGGCTACATGCTTTGTAACAGTTAGGATTATATCTCCACTGAAGGACATTGTTTACTGTACAAATAAGAATGATGTTAATGCATTCTTTCCCACATTGTTCTTCAGTTTTCTTCTTTGTCATATGTGGACATAACATTATCAATGATTGAATAAAATATTAATATTAATTTATATGTACAACAAACTTTAACAATGTGGATATTATTGATTTATTTGTATGCTGCTCATTGTAATAGTCCGAAAGCAGCAATTGTGCAATCTGTCTTACAACCTTTAAGGTTAGTAAAAATATCAAACAAATTGATTTGCTTACCATATTTATTTTAAAAGCTGTAGATAATAAATTATTTGAAATTTTAAAAAGATGTAATGGTCATATTTAGCTGTAACTATTTGTCATTGTGTATGGAAACTTTTAAAATTGCTTCTTTTGCAATCAAAACAGTCAGGTACAAATCACAATGATGGAAACAGGCTGAACTGCACATTGCCCAATCTTTTATACTGGAACGCAATAGTGAAGAGTATGTAGGTCATGTACTATATGTCACAACATTGTGGTGCATATTTCATATCATATTGATATAAAAGATTGGTATAGCTACTTATTTTAAAATGCTAAGTCTGGATGGTTCATTATGTAATTTACCTCACTTAATATCCCTTTTACAGATACCTATGACTGAATTAATAAATATAAAAAACAAGTACTATATAGTTCTATACATTGTTTATATATTGCAAGGATATGCTATCCTTAAAGTACAATCTGGATGTGACATTTGAACAACATAAATGATTCTGTGGAAAATACATCCTTGCAACTTCAAGGGAGAAAAAAATAGAAAAAAGTCATTTTTGCAGGATACAGAAAACTATTGAACAATACAAAAATCACTGAATCAGGATTATTGCTGGGTTGCAATATAGCACAGAATAACATTTCAGAATAGCTAAAATGGAGACCATTAATAAATAACATATTGTTAAAATTTAACTGTACCTGTTGGTCTTTGTAAATTTTTTTGTACTATTATCCTCCTCAAAGTACCATCCATCGCTGCTTCTTCTATATGAGAACGATCTCCAATTACAGTCCAATACATCATGCTGGAAATCCCAAACACAAATCACATGGTTCTGTTTCATTATACTTAACACAAAGAGCCTGTTGCTATATGTCAGTTTATTCATGTTCTTCTGATAATTCACAAAACTACATATCTTTTATTTTGAAACTGAAGACATTCTATTCCATGAACCCAAATGAAAAACTAATGAGAATAATGCCCAGACATAAACTCTAGACTATGTACATGGTACCTTGTCATGAGATATTTTAATAGCTCTGGTTAATTGTGGATGGGCTGTAATGTTCTTACAAACATTCATTCTATGGTAATATCTGAAGATTATGACTTCCCATAGGCCCTGGCCTGACATATTCATATAGGACTGAGATGTGAAGTCAGGAATAATAATCCTGGCTAGTTAGCATTGCTAGGGATGCAGGATAATAAGCCAGTGCCATTCTTTCTCCATGTCACTTTGTAATATACTCTGAATAAAGGCCAAGGATTCCTTCTTCTAAAATTGTCAGTGAATGGTGTACAGGGTACCTTAGATTTATTTTTGTCTTGTTCCCTGAATTTAAACATTTATCTGAGAAGTCTCACATATTTTCCCAAGGCATAGGGGACAATTTTATTGAGCTATGGTTTATTTTGTTTCTAAATAGCAGCTGCTAGCCATTGTCTGAACTGTAATAAGAAGTGGAAGTTCAAGGCGGTATAGATGTAATCAGGCTCAAGTGAAACGAGTACTGAAAACAGATATATACTGTATCAGTTTTGTGACAAAGCTAAATGCTGTTATTGCAGGCTCTGTAGTGGTCTTGACTCTGACTTTCATCACTGCCCTTTCGGAAAAGAGCTACGACTCTGCCCCCCAAGCAACTTTTCATGCTCTTCTGTATGTTATTTTCAGCATTAAATATGTTTGTTTCAGTCCTCTACATATTCATATTTTTGCCCTTTACCAGGATCCTTCGGATTATTCAACTGGCTATTATTTAAATGAAAATATTAAAGTCATTCTTACTGATCTCATAAGGAATTTGCATTTTGAGTAATTTTTAATGAGAATTTGCCGACAAGTAAGGAAGCAGGCAAGAAAGGACTAATTTTCTTCTCTGTGAAGAATAGGGCCAAGCAAACATAGAAGCTATGTCATTCCAGAGGCACTTGCACTATACAATGGCTCATATAATATCTATCATAAAAGTTAACAACATACCCTTTCAGAGGATTTACAGCAATTGCATAGGGTTCTCCTGCCATATTTGTAAGGAGTCTTGTGCAGTTTGGTCCACTTATTTGTCCCACATTGATGGAGTATCTTAAACTTGTCCAATGAGTTGTATAATAACTAAACCAATGCATTCTGGAATGATCAGTCCAGTAAATGTTTCCAGCTATCCAGTCAACTGCAATGTCTCTAGGGCGTTTGAATTCAGGACACTAGAAAGAAAAAAAAAAAAGATGTTTAAAATTGCTCTGCTATATACTTATTTGACCTGATTGGTCTATAAAGAAACCAACCATTCAAACATTGAGCTTGAAAGAACATTTAAAGTATAAACATCTGCATATTTTAATATCCTTTGTTGAGTTCAAACTTATATTTCTCCCAAAATACTTAGATATCATTCTACTTTATGCTTCATAGTTTGCATACAATTGCTTTGTGTATTATAGTTTTGCCTTTCATATAGTTTTTAAGCCATTAAGATTTTGCAATTGGCGTTTCATAATTTCTTCATGGATATAAATAAGAAAGGATAGCTCTAAAGGGACCATATAGTAGCAATGATACTTTTCACTCAGAATTCAGGCTGGATTTGGGATTGATATAGCATTTGATGTCACTCTTGGATGACCTCTAGCAGAAGCAGTGTGTGTGGGGGGGTAGTGCATCCATCCTTGCTCTTTTTGAACTCTCAACAGCCTACTTTAGCATTTATCATGGTTCCTTCTGGATCAGCTTGCAAATTGGGATTTGACAGCACAATGCTGTGCCGCTTCTTCCCCTTCCTTTGCAGTTAGTTCCAGCTGGTTTTGATAGGAGGTCCAGCCCAGGCCACCCCACTTGAAATTTCAACAGTGCTAGACAAAGGGACTTACAACCAGTGCCTAACCTTTAGATGTTGTTGAGCTCCATGGTCATGTAATTGCAATTTGGGCAGATGACAACCTGCTTGCACCAGTGATGGATTGCCAAGCACCCTGAAATCATGTGATTGCCATCTGCAATCTTTCCTTCTGGCTACCCCACAAAGTCAACAGGGAATTCAGCAGGGAACATAGCAGGCTGCAGTTACTTGGTTAATTCTTGGGAGTTGGTGAAAACAGTCCATCCTGAAATCCAAGCTTGGATTTCTGCTTGAGTTTCAAGAGGGATCTTTTTCAGCTATTTTTGATAGCAAAAATACTGCTTGGTTGATTTTGTCCCATACTGGGTTCAATCTCTTTTTTGTTGTCAATAAGACTGGTTGAAAATGAACTCCAATTTTATTTATTTTGCCTTGTATTGGGCAGAGTGTCTCTCCAACAGAAGGAGGGGAATGCAGGTATGGTCTGGACAAATGAAGCTTGGATCATGCATAGAGAGGAGCTGCCTATCCCCCTTCAGCAAGCTGTTTTTTCTTTACTTTTTTCACTTTAATGGCTGTGCCTAGCAAAGCCAGGATGCAGTCCTAAAATCAAATCAAAATACATGGTGACATTCTTTATAATTGCTATGACTTACAACCATGGTTTGAGCTCAATTATGGTCTTATATCAAGGACACCTATAGAGATACCCCAACTCCTGAAAAGAGCCTTCACTCTCTACAGAAAGCCAACATGGAACAGAAGGAGGTCATCCGACTTAAATACTTTTAAACAGCAGAATATCTTTCTGCAGTTTTAAAATACAAATATGTACCATTCATTATTTTTCTATTTTTAAATTTAAATTATTAGGAATACCATATTTTTCGGAGTACAAAACACACCCTTTTCCCTCAAAAAAGAGGCCGAAAATATGGGTGCGTCTTATACACTGAATACAGCAATTTTTTTGCCTCCTAAAACCCTGCCCTCTTCACCAAAATGGCTGTGCGGAGCCTTTAGGAGGCTTTCAGAATGCTCCTGGGGGCTGAGAAGGACAGAAATGAGAGAAAACTGGCTATTTTTTGCTCAATTTTGCCTCCCCCAGCCCCAAGGAGCACTCTATAAGCTTCCTAAAGGCTATGCATGTCTTCTTTTTTTGACAAAAAACGGACTCGTTTTCGCAAAAAAATGTGCCATTTTTTGCTTGTTTTTTACCCTCACCCCAGGAGCACTCTACAAGCCTCCTAAAGGCTATTCATGCCCCCTTTTAAAAAAAGGAGTTTGTTTTTGTGAAAAATGGGCCGTTTTGGAGAGGTCTGCAGAGTGCAAAAATGTTTTTTTTAATTTGCCTCTTCAAATCTTGGTGCGTCTGATACTCCGAAAAATATGGTATATGCACTGATAGACAAATAATGTGTAAGAAATAATGACTTTTGCTTCAATGTCTACAATTACTTTTTTGACTTTTGAAATTACAATTTAATTTATAAATATGCACCATAAATACAATATAGGATACATATTTCAAAACTGATGTTTTACTAGCTTCAGTTACATTCACTTAATATATTCTAGATTGCCCTAAATGGACAAACCTTATTAATTTGAACAATAATTTCTGAATGAATATTTTTGAGTGTAAATATTTTTACACATGTATTGTTTTTAATACATGTTTCAATAAATTAAAATAAAGTACAAAACATTTAAGCAATAAAATGTTAAATAATTATGCTATTCCAAAACATTAGTTTATTGTTAATATTATCAGAATCTATTTGAAATGAAAACAAAACAGAAATTAAAGTGAAAAATACCAAATTTCAGAAAAATCCATATAGGATAAAGAGAAAATAGGTTGATGCTTACCTTCTTAATTAAACAAATATCTGAGAAAGTTCTGCATGTGCGTGCACACACACACACACACACACACACACACACACACTGCATACACAGAACCTTCTCTGACAAGAACTCAGAATGCTCAAAAGATACCTACACTGTTGTGAGCATCAAAAGAATTCTTCTAACATTTGAAAAAAAAAGGGTGCAACATAGACTAAGTGGCCTACCTGCCACAGTTGTACCAATGACCCTTCCCTTAAAGGGAATGCATTCCAACAATCATTCTTTGTGATATATTCAGGACATGAATAATTGGCCAAATAAGGATATTGATAATTAGAAATAACATAACAATAAACCACATCAAAGTTGAGAAGTACTGAAATCTACTGTATTGCTTGTTGTAACTTATATAGGAGATATTTGGATATTTAAAGAAATAAAAACACTGCTATTAAATGCAGTTTTCGGCACACTCTGAGCTTGGTTGTTTGCTCTTGATTAGATAGCAATAGCAATACCACTTTATAGCCCTCTCTAAGTGGTTTACAGAGTCAGCATATTGCCCCCAACAATTTGGGTCCTCATTTTACTGACCTTGAAAGGATGGAAGGCTGAGTCAACCTTGAGCCTGGTGAGATTCGAACTGCCAAATTGCAGGTAGCCAGCAGGCAGCCAAAGTAACCTGTAGTACTGCATTCTAACCACTGTGCCACTACAGCTCTACCTATAGGTAGGTAATGGCTTCAGCGCCACCACTGAACATCTTCAGCTAGCACTGAGTGTTACCTAGTTGGGTAATGTAGTCTAATCTGTAAGAAAATAACCAAGCTCAGAGAACATCAAGGACTCCGTAGTTCAATCCTGAGCTACATATATTCTCTTCTAATAGTATCTTTCTATTATAGCAACAAAGAAGTCTTCCCAGGATGGCATATTTTACAGATGCACTTTATATCTTTTATTTGTTCACTTATCAAATTCTAACAAGTGCAAATATTTTTATTTTTAAAGTGACTATAATTATGAACTGGTTCACCATAAAGAAGACATTTTAAAAAAAAATCATAGTAAAAATCAGTTCCAGGAACAACACATATCTTTATATTACTGTTAATATACACTAAGTTACTGTGGTTCACAAGGATAAAGAATTGAAATGCTGTCATATGGAACTTTTATATTTACACATTTAAGTGAAAAAAAACCAATTCCAAAATAAAAACATGCAAAATATCTCAGCATTGTTGACTTACTATCACACCGCTATTGCTTTGTCTTCTTTCTCCCCCATTGACCTTTTTATAGAAAATGCCTCCTGGATTAAATTGAGTACTCCAAATAATAATTTCCCCTTGATAATATAGATCCATTCCAGTTATTCTTGAGTTATGTTCAATGTGTGTAATCTGTTGATGAACATCACTGTAGTTGAATGGATATACAAAACCCAGGATATCAGTGTCATTAGAAATGTAGAGAACTTGATCTTCAGAGCCTGGAAATTATTGTAATGAAATACAAAAATAAAGTAAATTTCAACTATTAAAAAGGAGAGAAATTCATTTATTTAATTTTTTATACTGATATGGGTTGCTTTTCTGATGATTTATATTGCGATCCACATCCTACTTATCTTCAAATACTTTTAAGTTTGACTGAATTCAAACTCAAAGAATTAAGTAACGTGTGAAAGGAAGTCTTATGATAATTTCTTATTTAACAGAATTTACTTAATAACATATACATTGCTATTCTCATTTAAATAATAATATTATACTACAACATATTATTTCCCTCTGTTTTAAATTATTCCTTCCTCTACCTGTTTTTGAAAGTACAGGACAAAGTTTTATTATTTTTCCTATTTTCAAATTTTCTTGAAATATTAGACTTATTATTAAAGTAGAAAGCCTTTGGTCTTGGTTCGTACAGCAAGTTTTGTTTTAGAAAGTTGCCTTGGCATGAGGTCTATAGGATTGCCTCTTGTCATTTATGCTTTTTGGCTAAATACAAAGCTATTTTATGATATTACTGGGAATTCTGAATGGAATTCAGGAATTTTATTTCACCCTATGATAGGAAGTTTGTTATTAAATTTATTAACTTGGATAATAGTCAATAAATTGAAGCACAGCTAGTAAGTTTATGAATTTAAATTTTGTTGCTTCTTTGAGAAAGACAATATACTGTTATCCATGCCCTGATAACTTCTCATCTGTAACCACGTAATCAAGGTTTTCTTTGGAAATTTTCAGGAAACGTAAATGAATAAAATTATAGCTATCAGGGCACCATATTTGCATCATTTTTTTGCAAATTTAAAAGGAATTTTTAGAATTGTTTTCTATATTTTTGAATAAATTATAAGTATTAGCGTTCATTTTCAAATATGATTACATCTTTCATTCTTTATTTCTTTTCAGAGAAGCATCTAGAAGAAAATAGTTTAATTTCAGATGACCTGCAAGGTTTTCCTAAAATATTCATTTGATGCCAACATTTTTTTTTCATATACCAGTCATTATATGTTACTTTTAGGCATATTTTTAAAAAGGTCAGTATCATTGTAAGTAAATGGCTACTTGTTTTGTACCTTAAAGTTCCACTATTTAATTTTTGTAAATTGTTGTGGAATATTTCATGATGAAGGGTGGTACAAAATATTTTAAGAAGAAATAATGGAAAGTACATGGAGGTTGTACAGTTTTATTATATAAAATTGCAAGTCTTATGTGTAAACATTAGTAATCCAATGAAGTTTCCATTACAGTCTAAATATATGTGAAAGCAGAAATAAAACGAAAGTTGTTGATTCCTTACCAGGGGATATATCTGAGTAATTTTAAAGAATTTCAGTAATATTAGCAATATTTCAAATAGACTTTATATGTCTCTGGAATCAGATATTTATGTATTGAAGGAAAGGATTGGGATTCTGATTTACTGTTCTGAGAAATGGCTATTTCTATCACAGAAAATAGTCTAATATAATTGATGGAGACTCCCACTGACAGAGCAGGTAAGACTATTTTCCAAGCAGATCATATGCTATGAATTAAGAACTAAAAACAAATTACTTTTTAATTTATTGCTTTCAATAATGAAATGAGTATAATAAATACAAGATTTAATGTACATTAACAAAAATCAGATGCATGAACAATTATTCCTCTTAAAACAGAAACAGCATAATTACATTATATGTCTTTAAGGCTTGTACTCGCAAATAGAAACCTGAGGAAAAACTTTCTGTGTGCTTCTCTTTTGAGCAGAAGATGCACAGTGCATACTGATAAAATTTCATAATGCTTTATTTCCCTTCCTCAGTCCCAGACAAGTATACTATGCAGTGAAACAAGGCATTAACATGGGCTAAAAATGTTAGATCTGTTCATATTTTCCATCATATGGAGGATTGTGACAAATTTAAAATCAGATTATAAATGAAATTGCTTGCAATCAAAATTACTATATTACGTTGTTTCCAATTAAGGGGTAGGAACAGAAGAAAAATACTTTTTCATCATGTCCTGTTGTATTCTTACTTATAGTACCATTGTGCATGAAAAGGTCATGATTGCCATGTGCACCAGCATCGTGAATTATTTTGTCAGCTTACCTTTTGCAATGCAGCTACTGTTTCTCTCTTTATAGTTCTTTTCACAAGTACATTTATATGATCCTTTTATGTTGATACAGAGCTGGGAGCAGATGCCAAATATTAGACATTCATTGATATCTAGAAAAGAAAATTCTTTATGATTTATTTCAAGTCACATGCAAGCTGTTACAAAAAGACGAGTCAGATGGAAACAAATTTAACATTGTTCAACACAATTCATAAACAATATTTTAATAGTATTAATCAGTAATAGAAAAAGTACACCCAAAGAACCATTTCTGTAAAGCAGCTTTAAACTCTGAAGTCCTGACCTAAATTGGGGCAAGGCTATGGCCCTGGAGCTGTTTACTTCTAGAATGCAGTCCTTTTCATATATTACAAAGCCTGGGATGCCCTCTATCTAATATAAACTGTGGAAGCCTGGGTTAAAGTGTCATAGCCACAGGTATCCATAGGAACCAATACATTTTTCAAAATGCTGAAAGCAGTGTTGCATGTCAAGATGCAAGCTCCATAGGTTTTCTACATTTTGCCTGTGTGACAGTCAATGTTCCCTCTAATTTTTTTTCCGTGTGAGCGGAAAAGTATAGTGTTTGAGTGGCATATTTTCATGCCTGAGCACCTGAATTTTTTTAACAGATGTCACCTAAGACAACAACGAAATCAGTATTATTTGAAACTCAAAGTTATGTTTATTCAAGGGACCCGCTTAATTAAAAGTGTTATATAATATCAGTATCACTTAACAACGCTCCTGCTTAGCAACCAAAATGTTGGCTCAGAAAGTCTAGCTTTTGAAGCACGCAAATCTTAAAGCTATTGTTACAACACCCTCGCACCCCTAACCCTTTAGAAAAAAAACCTCTGGGGTCTTCAAACCTGACAGCTTTAAGACTTGTGGACTTCAACTCCCAGAATTCCTCCTCCAGTCATGTTGGCTCTTTCCCTCTTTTAATACTCCATTTATGTGAAATGAATCCAAAGAACTCTCAAAATTTTCATACTTCAATGTACAGTACATATCAAAAAGAGCAGTGTATATTTGGAAAAAAACAGTTCTTCTTTTCCCAGACTTCTATGATTTAAGGAGCTATTGCATTATAATTAATAAACGCTTAAGGCAGCCATACTTTTATTCAGAGTCCTATTTCTACTGACTTAAGAGGAACATTATTCCAAAATGTAAAAATATACATAATTATAATGAAGTAATATTAAATAATATTTAAAGAGAATATATATTTAAATATGTCTCCAGGTTTTCCTTAAATGAAGAAATAACCAAACCAAGTAAATTCTTACTTTTACTGCTATTTTTTTTAAAAAATGTTCATTATGTTTTGACTCCTTAACTTTCAGATTTTTAAAAAAAGAAAAGCATACTTCCAATTGCTACAAATTAAATGACTTCTTTTATACTTTAACAATTATTAAAATCTAACTTCTAACATCACAAAGTAATATCATTTTAATATTTTTAGAATGGTTCAAAGCAGTGCTTCAGAAATACCTTCACATTGCCAGTTTCTCCTGTTCCTCTGAAATCCAGGCTTACATTGGCAGAAAATTGATGTTTTGGTTTTATTACAATATGCATCATCACCACAAGGATTCACATTATTTTCACAGTTGTGTTCAGTCAAACCTAAGAACAAAAATAAATATAAACATTTGCAAAATAAAATTATTTAACATTTTTATCCTAACTATGCACAATCATAATTCTTTCTACAAACAAAATTTAGTACACAAATGCATAATATTTCAAATTTGATTTTCACAGAAGTTTTTTTTTTTTCTTAAGAAAAAAACAGACTACCACAGAAGTTATTTTTGATTGAAACAAGCTTGGAAATATTTCAGATCTAACTCCATTTGTATGTTTCAACAGTTTGGAAAATCAACATGTATCATGAATCTCCTCCCAATTATTCCAAATTCATCTTAGAAATTTCTGAATGACTCATTGAATGCAACATGTTAAGCGGGTAAACATAGGTGATGGAGCAGTACTTTAACCTCAATTTGTAACAATAGCTTCTAAAAGATTAGCCTATTTTAACCATGATCCATCATCCCATCCATATATAGACTAATGCCTAATTTATGATTAAGTAATTATCACTATTTCAGGTAAACAAGAAGGTGCTCCTGCAGTGTCCCTACTGTTCCTATTTTGTTTTTCAGCTCTCTGGGGGGAAGAAGCTGGGAAAGGATTAATCTTCTCTCAGTATCTATTCACTGGCTCCAGTCTTCAAAAGCTCCAGGTTTCTGAGTTTCTAAACAAAAACAGCAAAGGTTGTTTGGGGATTCTGGATAAAAGAAAATAAGTCTTTCTAAATAGGAGGGTTTGTGATTTCATTGCCTCTGGAAAGGACTTTACTGGATGAATTTCTTAACTATGTCTGACATTAAATCTGTTAAATTGGGATAGAGAGTAAAGAAGATGACCTCAATGAAAATATGCCAGAATTTACCCAAAAGATTGCTGTTAATCTAGTATCCTTTTTTTTCTTATCCTTTTTACATTTTTTATAAGAGTTAGTGTTTTGGTTTTTTAAGTTTTTTAAAATGTGTATCTCTCTGTGTGCATTTCTATAGATATGATTAGAAACAATTAAAATAAATTAAGAAAGGAGTACATGGAATATCTACAAGGAATCTAGTTTTAAATATGATTCAGACCAAATTTGTATGTGAAGACCTGAGTACAAATCCAAAGAGGTCTGAACCAAAATAAATTGGATATTGGAAATAAACTCTAAACATTCAAATGCACACATTTTTATTGGATGGTTGGCCTTTCCATGTATCTGATGGAATAATTTAAATTTAATATAATAATTTCTCTCTCACCTATATATTAAAGTGTCTAAAACATATATAGGAGATAGCCAGCAGAATCTCTAATATAATGTCTTTGCATGTTTTATTGGAACCTTAAACAGAGATCAACTCTGAACATAAATTAGTTAATTGAAATGCCTAGAGCAACTTGAACAATTTTTCCAAGAGAATATCAGCAGCTTCTTTTTACTGTTTCTCCATTGTCAGGATCCTATTATTGATTCCTCCCCCATTAATTCTTATCAGGGCAAAGAGAACAAAATATTGAGGAAATAAGTAATTGGTGGTAGTTGGTGGTTATGTACTATCTTTCCTTACTCCCTACCATATTTTAATTTTTTTTAAAGTATGGTGAAAATTTTAAAATATATTGTGGTGACAATTTGGAAACATTCCCATAGACATTTGGGAAGGTTAATGACCTCCCTTTTTTCATTCATTCTTGTTGGGGAGAATACCCAAAGAAACTACAATTATGTTACTCTTTATTATAGTCTAGGAAAACTATTTTCTCAATTCATAAATAAATTCAAATTGAATAGTATTTCTCACTAGTCTCATATTTTAATTAAATAATACCCTGTTCAATTGCTGATTCCAATGCTCTGCTCTATATCACAATCTTCATTTTCTTCTCCCTTTAAGAATTAACATTCTTTTTTGTCCCTTTTTCTTACCATTTTCTCCATGTGACTACATGATTAGTGTATTTTTCATTTTTTAGTGTTCAGGACTGAAGTAATAAAAAGTTTAAATAAAAAAGGCTCTTTTATATGCATTGAAAACTATTTCCGTCCTCTTGGTTCAAGAAATAGAGGTCATTTGAGGCAAATGTTTGTAATGTACTGTGTTCAGGTATTATAAACTATATAAATATTAATAGACAATTGTGACTCTTTAGCACAATATCATTTTTTCAACTTCAAAGGAAGGTATGAAAAATCCATTATACAACTAACACTGCAAGTTGGAGATCATGCCACATGCAACAAAATAACTGTTTACATTCTTGAAAGAGAACAAACAATGAGATATCTGGCAGTGATAATGTAATGGTTGAAGCATTGAGATTCTGTAAATGAATCCATCCCATGAACATATATGTAAAATACCAGTAACTATAATTTGAGTTCCACTGTTCAGGTCTATCATAACAGAACTGTTTATTAATTTTATATTGTTCATATTAAGATCAATTAGATTATGCAGATTCTGTTCTGTATTTTTTTCTGTCCTTGAGCATGGAAATTTGGCCAACCCTTAGTCAAACTTACTTGTTTTACAGCCTTGTTCATCTGAACCATCTCCACAGTCATCAAACTGATCACATTCTAGTGCCATAGGTATGCACTTCTTATTATTACAAGCAAACTCATCCTTTTTACACGGTCTGGCTTTATATGTAGTTTTGTCTGCAAAAAGATACACAGGGGTAGTCAATTATTTTGAGCCTTTGATATTATTCATAAAATAAATGCAAAAGGCTTTACAGAATGCTGTTTCCTGGACATGTAGATGCCTGCCCTGTCAAAAGCATAAAATAATAAAGATTTCCTATTGCTTTTGGGGCAGAGAATATGAGACCCCAAATCTCAATATTACAATTGCTTGAAGGCGAAATGCATCACTCACAGAGTGATGTCTATTCTATTCATAAATTCAAAACAGTAACAAATCAACACAGGCTGAATATACAGTGAGGGGTAGGGAGCAGGATCACATTTATAGTTGCTTTTCACATACCGTAAAGACAATCCCTATCTGAAGTGGAGTTCAGACACCATGTCAGCCTAAAGCAACTGAATGTCAAATGAAAGATATGTAAAAAAAATAAGGAGGAGGAATGTGTTTTCTTTATCATGGAGAAAAATTACCTGCGTGGCTACTAGCAACTGAAAACAACTTAATGATACATAATCAATGAAACATAGTTATTTCTAACCTCTTGACATGCAGAAAAAGAATTAAAAAAGTTCTAAATGTCTGGGATGGCTAGACATATGAATGTCCATGGGCAATGAATTAGAAAATGTGCATGTTGACCTCATCAGGCAAATGTCATAATTTACATACTAACAGTTGACATCAGCATGTTGTTACACAATAGCAACATTTACTTGATGGCATCATGACGTCTGTTTAGTCATTTTGGAGCTATTAAGATCTGCTGGTCAAACTGATTTTATACAATGTTTCACTGGCCTCAGCATGACCAATAGATAAGTCTGTATCTTCTATGATTAATAGTTAGGAGTTCATGGTATTGAGCAAAAGCTTTCAGTCCAACATTAACATTAATGCTAGTCAATAAAGAAAAATCGTTCAACAATATTAAGCAAGATAAGAAGCACAATATCGAACTGATACCTAGGTTTCTGAAGAGCCATTTGGATACCACTTACTGCTGAGAATACAATATGATTCCTATACTAGAAATACAAATGAGCACTATTACTCTACACTTACAGTATGATGAATTTATTACTATTATTGTGCCACCATTAGGCTGGAATAAATACCGCCCCACAAGCCATCTTTAGACATCTGTGAGTTATAGTCTCAGTTATTAAGACAAGTAAAGACACCCCCCCAAAAAAAGACTGTTTCTTTCTTGTTTGTAAAACTAAGATTATTTACCACAGTGATCTTCATCTGAATCATCACCACAATCATCAATCCCATTACATATTTGCTCATGTCTCAAACAAACGTGATTATTTCTGCATCGGTATGGCCTGGTTGGAGGGCACGAAAAATTTACTGTGAAAAAATCCAAAGTGTATATTATTTGGTTCTGCAGAGAATATGTCTTTTACATATTTATTTGCTTTTATCAAATAGGGGAAATGTAATTAAATTGTTACATATACTTCTCCTTAATATCACTTTTAATTGAATGTAAATAATTTCTACTAGATAAGAGAAAATATGTTGGAAAGCTTTCAGTTATGTCCCTCATGAGTAATAAAGAAAAAACTTTCTGATTATATTGAGGATCTTCACAAAATGTTACCTGCTTCAAATATAATGTATACAACATGTATGTAATCTGCAGACATAAATTTTCTTCTCATACAAATCAAAGACAAAAGAAAACAAGAGCAGCACTGAAAAAGAAGAAAAAACAACTACAGAGACTTTGTCATTAATTGAATATATCATTGCTAATGCTTTTGTGGGCTGTAGTCCACAAACTTACAACATATTTCTGGAAATTCATCTGAGTTATCTCCACAATCATCTTCTCCATCACAAACCCAAAAATAGAGTTTACAGAGTGAATTGTTGCAAAGGAATTCATCAGCTCTACATATGTTCCTCCCTAAAAATACAAAATAGTAAAACTAAAATATGTACATCTTATAAATATTTATTTTTAAGTTTATATACATTGGGATACCACAATATACCATGTAGATTTCCATGATTTTATATCTTGCCTCAAATAGCTGTTAGAGATAAAATTCAAGATTAATAATGAAGAATAGTAGTAGATTCTGCACCAGTGGAAAACAGATGTTTACGGGAAAATAAGAAGCTAACAATCAAGACACGTATGCTCATGTACTCTTTCAACTGAATTCACCAGCAACCAGTATCAAACAGGTTTTTTTTTTTATCCCTGCAGCCTGAATAGTTCCATTTTTTTTCTAATAATAGAAAAAAATGTTTAGAGAACTTTCATTCGGAAAATAATACTGGGACAAACAGGTCATTTCTCCTCCACCATGACATAGAGGTCCTTTCTATTATCAGAAAATAGATATTTATTAAATTTGATGAATCTATAAATCTGATTGTGCATTCCAAAACTATTAGCTACCTATGCTCTCCTAAAACAAGACATCTTATCTATTTCCTTTTTACCTTTTCATTGCCATCTGCTATAAGCGATATAAATTTTATATGAATTGACATGAAAGGAAATTTGATCAAAGTAAAATTTAACTGTTTTTCTCCCTAAACCTCCTGATACAAGTAACTTCTTGTAGATATGTAAATTTACCAAGAAAATATTGCTAAGGGGAAAATATAATCAAATACATGAAATTAGTCATTGATCCACAGTTGCTGTCAGCATGCTGCTAGTGGTTGTAGTTGAATTGTAAAACTTGGTGCATTTTTTTTAAGTCTCACAAATATACTGTAGATACTGACCTTATTGCATTTTAAAACACATTTTGAATTAAAAGAAACCAGAATAACATTTATTTGTTCACTGCTCCCAAACTTTGCCTAATTTCTTGCAATGGAAGTAATTACCATTAAAAGAAATAAAATTAGGAAAAGGCAAGCATTCCTATAATAGAATACTAGCAGGTAAGCTATTGGGCAGTAATACATATTAAGATCAATTATTTGCCTGTTTCTACTTTAAACAATATCTTTTTCTTAAAAGTTGCATCTACCAAGGATCCTTTAAATCAGCGGCCCCCAACCTTTTGAGCACCAAGGACCAGTTCTGTGGGGAAAGGTTTTTCCATGGACTGGAGGGGGCATAGTTTAGCATATTACTTGCATCCCAAGAATCAGGCTTCATTTGTTTGTGTGGACCAGTTGTTGGCATGCTGCGGACCAGTGCCAGTCCACAGATCAGGTGTTGGGAACCCCTGCTCTAAATATATGAGGGTTAATAAATATAAGGCATCATATGATCTGTACTTATGAATTATTGTTAAGCAATGGGTTGTAGCCCTGCTAACATTTATTAGCAAAAACTGCAACTGCAAAGTGAGTCCTTTTCTTCTTACCTTTCCTTTCTATTATACCTCTATCTTCTGCAAAAAAAAAACAACCATAACAACAACATCAAAGCAGAAGTTTCCAATTTTTTTATTTATGCAATTCAGGCATAAATGAAAGTTCCACAAGGTGGTACACATCTCTTCCTTTGAAGATGTTGATGGCATAGAACTAAATAACAGGGGTTATTTAATTTATCTCATCTTTATTAGTTTGATAAGTAACTCAATATATCCAACACATCTTCTTCCTCCTATTCTCCCTATAATAACAACTTTGTGAGGTGGGTTTGGGCTGAGAGAAAGTGACTGGCCCAAAGTCTCCCAGTCCGCTCTTATGTCTAATAGCAATAGCAATAGCAGTTAGACTTATATACCGCTTCATAGGGCTTTCAGTCCTCTCTAAGCGGTTTACAGATTCAGCATATTGCCTCCACAGTTTGAGTCCTCATTTTACCCACCTCGGAAGGATGGAAGGCTGAGTCAACCTTGAGCTGGTGAGATTTGAACCGCCGAACTGCAGCTAACAGTCAGCTGAAGTGGCTGCAGTACTGCACTCTACCCACTGCGCCACCTCGGCTCCTAATGCGGGACTAGAACTCATAGTTTCTTCGTTTCTAACCTGGTCCCTTAACCACTTGACCAAATTGGCTCTCCATACATTAAAACGTAGTGGGCAAATTTTCATGAAATTATCAATGTTTTATTATTTACAGTCCCATGCTAATACATGTTAATGTTCCACTGCAAAATTCTACAACATTTGGAACAAAGCTATTGACATTTTGTAAGATAAGAGGCAAATATAAAGGAATAGAAAAGAAAGAGCAAAAGGAAAATACAAACATATGTGGAAAGCCATAAACATAAAATAAAATATAGCATAGAAGCCTTACCTATGCTTCTTTATAAAAAAACCAATTCTATACATTTATAGAATTAATTTATCCTTGGAAACTTGAGAAAGGGTCAATACAGTAAAACCTTCCTTCATATAAATTTTATTCTGAATCTGAATATTTCAAATTTGCAGTAAATGTATTTTACTATGTTTCTAAAATTTTATCTTAAGACTATGTTCAGCACAGATCTATTACTGTTGGTGTGCTACATTAATACAAAGCCTTTTATTTTCATTACCCCTAATATCAGGCATTTATAGTATCAGGCTACAGAAATGCTAAATATGAAAAATGCATGCCCTTCATATAATTTATCAGTTGCAATTAACATAATCAACAATTCTTTCAACTAGACACCTATAGAAATATATTTTTGAAAAAATATAGTTCATTTTTAGATCAAAGGTATTAAATATTGTTAGTTATTATAGTAAAAATCCTAAACCAGTTTCATTTATTAAATGAAGCATGCATAAATAATGCAAATGCATCATTTATATTTGTATTGAAGCAGTCATATTACTGAATAATACCCATTGAATACAAATTCAAGTGTAATCACTCTTACTTGCACAAAAATTTCTGTACATACTTTATATTTGTCTGCTTTTCAGAGAAAATTCAAATAATCCATTCATAATGTCTTTCAGATTAGGAACAGATGACAAGCAGCTCACTTGAAATGAAACTAACCTGTGCTAGATAAAATAGGATGTGTTCTTTCATCTGCACTTTAAAAACCAAATGCAGGAAAAATGTATATAACTAAGAAACTAGATCTTTGATTAACACTACAATGATATACCTTCTTGCATACTAATTTCAAAATTTGAAGTGCATTCAAAAGGGGTAGCATGAGGGACTCAGAAGCAAGCATTTTCTTTTGGAGCTCCCCTCCCATCAAATCAACTGGCCCAGAAGATGACCAACCTATCATTAATATTTAGGAATTTGATGAAAATTTGGTTCTTTAGGCAGGCATTAGATTTACCTACCTACCTACCTACCTACCTACCTACCTACCTACCTACCTACCTACCTACCTACCTATCATCTATCTATTTATCTACCTACCTACCTACCTACCTTTCTTTCTGCATGTGCACCCACTGCCTGCAACACTCCAGCTGTTCAGTGGATCGTCACACAGGCATTGTATGCTCTGTGCACGTGCAAATTGGATCAAATACAGGTAAGGAGGGCAGGTGGGTGGGTGGGCCCTCCGGAGCACCATACCAGAACGATACTTGGTGATCCCAGCAGGCACCAGTATGCTTGTACCGGGCCATACCGGCTGTAACCCACCACTGGACACATCCCACAGTGGAAAGGGAAGATAATGATATTCCTTTCTTCCTGAAGTCTCCTGTACCCTTTAAAATCTGTGTCAAAGTATTTTGCTGCTGGCAGGGTGGGGTGGGAGGGAGAAAAGGATAATCTCAATATAGTACCAGAAATATGTTACACAATGTTGCATGTCACTTAAAATGTTGTTTTTCTTGTTCCTGCTGCTTATTTCAAGACTTGCATAAGTAAAATTCTCTGTATATAGAGACTTCTCAGTATATATAAAGTGGCACCTGACAAACTCTGCATAAACTTCCCATTGCAAGAAAAGTAGCTACTATCTGATAATCACTGAGAATAGCTCTAGAGATGGTGTAAGCAGCAAAGTGCCATCTTAACTAGTTTAAACTTCAAGAGGGGAAATACATCTCTAATACTATTGTCTATTACTAACTCTTTCCATAAAGGAAAGTAAGAATAATTGTGATATCTCCACCATTAGACATTTTCACTAAAATCATTCCAATACTAAAAATGACAATTCACAAGGATATTTCATCTATTTCTGCTTTGTGTTTCTTATTTCTCACCTGCCTTCAGTAATATTGATTTGTTCATGGTATTCTTTTAATGTTTATGGATCTGTATGGTTTCTCCAATGCTTCTAAATACAGGTGGTCCTCGATGTATGACCATAACTGAGGCCAATATTTCTTTAGCTGCTAAGCGAGACAGTTGTGTGAATTTGCCCCATTTTACAACCTTTTTAGCACCAGTTGTTAAGTGAGTCGCTGCTGTTGGTAAATTAGTAACATGGTTGTAAAGTGAATCTGTCTAATGGCGGAGATATCACAATCCCCGTTGACTTTGCTTGTCAGAAGGTCACAAAAGTTAATCACATGACCCCAGAATGCTGCAAACATCGTAATTATGAACCAATTGCCAAGTATCCAAATTTTGATCACATGACTGGGGGATGCTGCAATGGCCGTGTGAAAAACGGCCATAAGTCACTTTTTTCAGAATCATCGTAACTTTGAATAGTTACTAAACAAATGATTGTAAGTCGAGGACTACCTGTAATAAACTTGTTTTTAATCAATGTTATTACTACAAGGAAATATTAATAGCAAAAGAAAAATAATGTTGAATATAAAGTAATATAAATTTATTGGCATAAGTCTACATTTACAATTATACAAAATTTGTTAACATAATTTATATTAATAGAAACACAAAAGAATTTTAAAAAGCAAGTATCAGATCATTATTAGTTTTAAACATCCTTTGTGAATTATGTTCTTTATATAAGGATTATTGCCATAATTAAAATGAACACTCTGTATTTTGTATAGACATATTTGTGGGGTGTATGTATGAATGTGAATGTATATACACATCCACATATACACCACCAATTATAATAGTGTATTTTAAACTTTATAAAATGTCATAATAATTGCTACCATCACACATCTATCTCTAACAGAATGAGTTTCTACCAGTTCAGACCAGTTCGGCTGGTCTGGTTCCCCCAGTTAGGGCAGAATGTTTTTTCCCCCAGTTTTTAATGTTCTGCACATGCACAGACCTATTTATGGGCAACTGTGCACGCCCGCAGAGCACGTGTCAGGCATGCATACAAAATTGCACACACATCAAACTGGCAGTAGTGCCGACTTCAACCCACCCCTGATCTCTATACTATATGAAAATGGTGTCAGTGAGATATTATTTTTGTTTATTTGTATTTTAAATAGTTATTTATATATATTTATATATGTAATAATAAAAAGTAAATTTAACATGCATGTAAAATGTTCACATAATAAATAGAAAGGAAAAATATTAACTTGATTTATATGAAGTGGTTTCTGAAATATATTTCTGGTGCAGAAAATAATATCTTTGCAGTATTTATAGATAATTCCTAAGGTAAAAATACTTTCAAAAATTACCTTACTTGAGAAATGTAGAGGATGAACTATTTAACTCAGTAGAATGGCTGATCTGTATAGACTTGCAAAAGAACATGTTTTATTCTGACAGAATAATGTAATGTAGTGCTTAATATGTTGGATTTGGACTAGAGAAAAACAAGTCTATCAGCAGCTATAGAAAATTTTGCTGGGTAGCTTTATGCCAGTTACTTTTTCACAGAGTTGTAGGAGAAAAAATGATGGGAAAGCCCCATCTAACCTGGGTTAGACAAAAGATGAGATACACATTCAGCAAATAACTAACTATAAATATAGTCATGAAAAGAGAGGGGGGACCTTACCTCTGTCACAATTTAGTTCATCACTGTTATCCACACAATCTTGAATTCCATCACAAAGCCATCTGATAGGTATACAGTATGCTTTATTTTTACATTGAAATTGGTCTTCTTTACATTCTGTTATACAGTGCATCTGTGTAAACATATATTCATATATAGCAGTGAGTATTACCAATCAAGTAACAGAAGTATAATTGGAGCAACCAGAATTCAGCAAAACAAATTTAATAATTTAATCATTGGTATTTTGTATTGATAAGACTATGATCATCACAGAATATAAAATATTACATTCACAATTTTTAACTGGAAATAATAATCAATTTTCAAAAGCTCCTTGGCAATAAAGATACCTTATTCTTTTCCCTATTATCCACATCTCCATATACTCTTAATAAATACATTTTGAAGATTAGGTATCTTTAAGGAAAATCCAGGGGATTATAATTAAGCTTACTGTATTTTTCAGAGTATAAGATGCACCTTCCCCCCCCAAAAGAGGGCAAAATTTGGCTGGGTCTTATACACCCAATATAGACCCACCCACCCACCTGCCCCCACCCTTTGGCCTCTGCCTCCCAGCAATTTACCTCCTTGCAGCAAACGGAGAAAACGGGGCTTGCAGAGGGGGCAATAGGCTATGGGAATCCCTGCAGCTTGAAACAGCTGATCATTGGGAGCCCCGTGCTTAAACTGAATTTGAAAGTGAAACTTGTGTTTGCTGCAACAAGGCAAATTGCTGGGTGGCAGAGGCAGATTTTTTTTTCTTTTAATCAGACTAAATGGAAACAGGCTGTTTGCTGCAAGGAAGTAAGTCAATTAGTATAAATGCCTATAGAATGTTACAATTATTAGACTTATTTTTGAAAGACTGCTTTATTATTGTTCTAGACAACTTAACAAAACGAAGTTTTTTAAAATAAATGCTTTATCTGATGAGGCCCAGTGCTATTGTATCTTCTTTTAAACAGCAGAGAATAATGTATGCTTCCAGAAAGCCACATCAATTTTAACAGCATCTGTACAAGTATAGTCTGAAATGTAACATCACAAACAGTGTATATCTTCTATACTGTTTGCTGTTTGGGGCAAAGAGGCAAATTGTTGGGAGGCAGAGGCAGATTTTTATTCTTTTTTTCCTCCCCAAAAGATAGGTGCATCTTATACTTCGGAGCATCTTATACTCCGAAAAATATGGTATATAGTAAAGCAATTCTTCTGCACCACTGAGAAAATGCCCACTAATTCTTATTCACAAAACAATCAGCCACACAGTTTTAAAAACTGTTCTTTATTTATTTATTAATGCATTATTTTGGGAAAACAAAATCATGTAACTGAAAACAAAAATGAAAAATGAAATTATTTCAGTATAAAGATTTTTTAAAAAAAAAAACAATAAAAACAAGAAAGGATTTATATACAGTTATAATAAAATTAAATTTGCAACCTAGCCAACTAATTTTTTATTGTAACATTAATACTCATTAGTTTACTAACTGCAGAATTTTACTAACTATTGGATCTATGTTTTCTGGATAAATTGCTGAATCAACAGTTATTCTACAGGATTGTTATTTTAAATTCAAATTTATAAACTTGTAAAAGAAAACATTAGATCAGATTAAAATATTTAATGTCTTACTTCATCGGAACCATCAGGACAATCATATTCTCCATTGCATCTAAAAGATGCTGAGATACAACCTCCATTGGCACAGACATATTCACTTGAAGAGCAGGTTGGAAATTCTGTTTAAGACATAATATTGAGAATAGGCAGATGAAATAACATAATTTCAGATAATAGATAGCACATTTGGGTTTACTTTATCTTCAAAAACCTAGAATGCAATGGACCATGACGTACAAAATGTGGTGAAGAATTTGGGTGAGTGATAATATGTTTATCTTTGTCCTCATACCATCACTCAAGACTTTAACAATAGAATGGTAAAAATGTAGTCACAAATACTATTGGTGCTGCGAGGACCGGGGTTGACAAAGGCTGGAATCTTGGCGGAGTTCTCCTTGCAGACCTGGCCCATTGGCACTGGGCACATGACTCCACGCACCTCCGCATGTCATTTTTCAGATGGGGCAACCAAAATTGACAGGAGGCCAGGCGCAACGTCAAAAAAAAAACCCAATGTCTTGATGCAGACGCACAATGAACCTGCAAGAACACCTGTCGACGGATGTGCCCTGCGGGAACATAGAGCCGGCCCCGACACTTCAAACAATCCCCTTCCGAAGTCCATGGGGACGCCGGCCCCACTTCCACCTTTCGTCGCTCCACCCAGTCGTCACCCCGCTGCGCATCCCGCATCAGAGACTGCTTGCTCACTGGATGACAAATGGCAGCGCAGGATGCAAAGGGTAGAACAGTTAGTAGTGGAAGCGAGTTCGCAGGGTCAGAGTTCTCTACTTTACTCAGCAGGGCATCCGCCCTGGGACTCCACCCCCCCCAAACGCACGCTACCTTGTGCGAACAGGATATCACGGCCCACAAACGTGCTGGTTGTCCGACATGATAGTGCATTGCTGAGGGACAGCTGCAGTCCGCGCAACCCTTCTGTTCTTCTTGGGGCAACTCCCAGCCAGGTGTCCAAGATCCCCACAGTAGAAGCACAACCCCTCCGCACGTCTTCTGTCCATCTCTGTCCGTGACACTCGAGGTCTGACAGCACCCAACTCCATGGGCTCCTCCCAGTCCACTGCAGTCCCTTGCTGAACTGGCATTCTGGTGGTCTCCTGGAATGCACGGCGAGGCCTTCGCCTCTGCAGCTGGGCGTCTATCCGGAGGCACAGGTGGACCAACACGTCGAACGTCGGTGGCCTTTCCACCCTCACCAGTTCATCCTGCAAGGCCTCAAACAATCCATCCTGGAACGTGTCCATTAGAGCTGGTTCATTCCACGTGGAATCCTGGATACGCAGCCTGAATTCCATCACATAGTCCTACAATGAACCAATCCCCTGCTGCAGTGACTTCATACTTCTAGCTGATGTTTCCCCTTTGATAGGATCTTCAAACATCCATTTGAAGTACTGACAAAAGTCCTGGAAGTTGTCCAACAAAGGGCTCTGCTGAATTAACAAGGGGGTAGCCCAATGGGCAGCTGTGCCTGAGAGCAAACTGATAATGAATCCCACCTTCGTCCAGTCAGTGGGAAAGTCCTCCGCTCTCAAACTCAGGAACAGCTGGCATTGTCCCAGTAACGTGGAAAACATGGCCAGACTCCCATCATATTTATCTGGCATGGCTACTGGGCACTTCCTCCTTGGCTGAGGTTTTTTTTTTTTTTTGCAGCTCTCTGCAACTGCGTAATTTGGTCCGAAAACATCGCGATTTGTTGTGCCATTTGCCTATTTTCAGCCATTAATTGTTCCATAATTAATGAAATGGAGGCTTGTTGGCAGGAGTCAAACTGTTCTGTCCCCCCCTTCTCGGCTCGTTAACAGACGACATGCAAACAAACTTAAAAGGAATTCTCTTTATCAGTCCTCGGCTCAAACTGGCTATGAGCCCAAAATAAACCTAATTAAAGTCTCTGCCTGAAGATAACGGAATGCAAAACAAATCTCTCTTACGGCAATACAAGGTGAACAAAAAGCACTTCTTCAAATGTCTCTACGAATCAGGGTTATAGAAATCAAATCACTTCTCCAAGTGTCCATCCAAGAAACCACGACCGAGGATCAATGAACGTTGAACACACAAATGAACGTTGACTCCTGCAATCAGGGCATGGCACCATCCGTCCTTTTATCCCCAGAAGATGCCCCTAACGAGCCCCAGCTGCATAGTTAATCTTGCATCCCGAAAAGACTCACAGAAGACTGCTGCTGAGTGACAACACATACATACATACATACATACATACATACATACATACATACATACATGTATGCAGGTCTTGGCGCATTTGGGTCTTTTCCTGTGTAAGATTGACAGTATCTTGGCGATGTTTCAACGAGGTCACACTCGTCATCTTCAGGCTGGTGTCTTTGGCTTCGTACTTGTGCGAGCAAAGCGTGATCGGAGCTGCCATTTTTCTACAAATATAGGTATGTGTGTGTGGAATGTTGGCTTTGTTGTTTTAAACGGATTTGTTGGCTGTGTTTAAAGCAAGAAAGCCAACATTCCACATGCCCCCCACCTACATTTATAAAAAAAATGGCAGCTCCGATCACACTTTGCTCGTACAAGCACAAAGCCAAAGGCACCAGCATGAAGATGACGAGTGTGACCTCGTTGAAACATCACCAAGATACTGTCAATCTTACATGGGAAGAAACCCAAATACGCCAAGACCTGCATACCTATACCTGTGAAAATCTATAAAAATATACACACACATGCAGACATTGTATATATGTGAATGAGAGAAAGAGAGAAAAAAATACTAGATTTGTACACCACTTAATAACCAAACAGAGGGATTCCATCGATATTTAAAGTTTCCAGAGAGTTTCTTAAATTTATGGTCATTTAATTTTGGGTGTATATTCAGAAAGTAATATAATATTATTTTTCACATTATATCCTAAGTGTTCCTATCATTAAAATGGGTAAACATTTACCTGAATCACAATTCTTCTCATCCTCTCCCAATATGCAGTCATCATATCCATCACATTTCCATTTTGCTGCTATGCAATGACCATTGGAGCACTGAAACTGGTCTTTTAAGCAGTCAGAGTCACAATATCTCTGATATAAAAACAGTACAACTAATTTAATTAATATAATACCAATCAAATATATTTAAAGTAAAAACAGGCCTTAATATATTTGAGAATTCTTCGCTTTTATAACTAACAACTGCAATAGGAAGTCTCACAAAGGTCAATAGTTTAACAGTTATAAAAATAACTGTATTCATCTGTTAAAATAGACTAACATAAATTACATTTATTTTGCTCTTTATTTTAAAAAAACAACATTTTGCCTTTTCTCCAGACAGAGAGCAACAAGAGCAATATAAGATATTATATTACATGTAACATTTTGAGTAGTGGAAACACATTTACCCTCAATTTCTATAGAGTTTAAACTGAATCGTATCTGTTAGCATTTTTCTTACAAAATTCACTAATTGATCACAACAGGTCTTCTACTTTTCCAAAGCAGCCAGTGTGGTAGGTGGATCTATTTCTTGTTGTTTAGAATTACTAGAAAAGACATGTGACCATGACACAAATGTGACACAAATAAGAAATAGATAGATCCACCTCCTACATTGTTCAGAATACATTCTGAAAATTCTGAAACATATTATTCATGGGTCAAGTTCTGGAACTGCTGACATTTTCCAGCAATTAGGTTAAGGAAGGTATTTTTTTTCTGTTAAAGGGTTGTCATAGCTAACAAACGTTATTCCTCCTCCTCCTTCTTCCATTCCCCCAGCCCCTCCTTCTTTGGGCAAGATCAAATTTATTTGGTCACAAATATGCATATATTTAATTGTAAACTGCTAAGAGTTACTTAGGAGACATTAGCAGTGAAGAAATTTAATAAACAAAATAACAATAAATCACCTACATTTTCTAAAATATTTTAGGCTAAAAAGTATTCTTTAAGGTTTTGCTGCCACAGTTCCAAAATGATTACACAGCATTTGTAGTCTGAAGTTATATCTTCTCATTCTGGTTCTATTTCTTAGCAATGAAGTGTCCTAGAGACCATTAAAGCCCATTACTTTCTCACTGGATCAATCACTTATACATAAAAAGATATTATAGTTTCTTTTGAAAAGTGACAAATATTGTGCGGAAATACAGAATTATAGTTTATTTTTGACCTTAATCCACCATTGTTTTCTTGTTATTTATATCCATTTTCTTTACTTTTTTCTCTATCACTTACTCATTCTCAACTATCTCTCACTCCAGATTTTCTTCTCCCTAGG
Source organism: Thamnophis sirtalis (assembly GCF_051295495.1). Taxonomy (NCBI): domain Eukaryota; kingdom Metazoa; phylum Chordata; class Lepidosauria; order Squamata; family Natricidae; genus Thamnophis; species Thamnophis sirtalis. The sequence goes on along the minus strand of NW_028261381.1, from coordinate 41,216,041 downwards.
ACACTTATAGGGAAGTACGCTACTGAAATACAGATAATATCTCCTTTCATCATATTTCTCTATTCATTTGGAAATAAAGTACCTACCCTGTTTTCTTGAAAATAATACCTACCCGGATAATAATCCTAATCAGGCTTTTGAGCGCATGCACTAAAATAAACCATTCCCTGAAAATAAGCCCTCCCCAAAAATATTGCAACACTGCAGCAGCCATGTGGTGACCATGGTCACTGCCTCCTGCACCTCAAAAATAATAAGACCTCCCTGAAAATAAGGCCAACAGCTTATTTCGGGAGTCAAAAGAAAATAAGACCCTGTCTTATTTTCAGAGAAACACAGTATCTTTGTGCTTGGACAGAGTACAAAAAAAGAGAGATATAATTCCTATTTTTCTTTTTTCTCAATTATTCATTTTTGTCTCTTTTAAAATGCAGCCTTTTCTCCCTTCAAGAATAAAAAAATCAAAATGCAGTCTCTTCACTTGCTGCCACAAGGCCATTCACACTACTCATGCATTATCCAGGCATCATGATGGAGCATGTCATCAAAGGCAATCTTTTCTCCACAGTTATTGTGTGGAATGAATGTCAGTACACAGGACAGTTTTTGATTTACTATCTATTGGCCATTATTCTCTCTGCTCCAAGAATAAGAAATAATTTCATTCAGGGTTTAATTGACAATTTATAATAATTGATTTTTAAAGTTCAAAAACTTGTTATTGTGATTTCCCTAAATGAACTGCTCAAAATAATGCATATTGTAGTCTTTTATACTTTCTAGATGTCATTTTCCAGGTGGCCTATAGTCTTCCCTCTTGATTTCTTGCACTGTTATGACTACCTGATTCCTCATGATTTACCTTCAGTAAGTAACAAAACAGATGATTTGAAAAACTACAACCAAATGCTACTTTACCTCATCTGAGCCATCTGCACAGTCATAATCACCATCGCACCAGAATCTTGCAGACATGCAGTCTCCATTTGAGCAGTGAAAATCCTTCTGAGAGCATGTTTGTGGTTCTGGAAAAAGAAAAAATATCTAAAGTCTAATCCTTTCAACTGCTTGTTTCTCTCAGTTCTTAAATAGGAAGACACTATGTGCTTGTTACTGAAATATAAACGATGAAAGGAGAAATAGGAAGCTGGGGTGCTATGCAGGCTGCTTTGAACTTCTGATTGAACCGTTGGATATAAATAAAATATAGCAATAAATACCCTGCTTCCACTCTTGTTCCTCTACAACTGATATTTGCTGCTTAATGTTCCCAACTCAGATATCTTACAAATTTAAAAACTGATAGTCTTTGATAAACTTGTTTTCCCTTATTTATCCTATCACCTGTTAAAGCCAAGAAATTAATGGCCATCATCACATTTTATGATTGAATCCTACAGGTTATATATGGATTCTGGGCAAATAATTGCTTTGTTTTGCCTGCTTTAAATATGTTTCAAATCAGATTCACTTGATAGCTCCTGGTCCAAGTGTTTTAAAAGAGGAACACTTTCTACTGTCACTTTCTACAGGTCATTGATGCCATACCTCAGGGCTCTCAAATTCACAGCCCATGGGCCAGATGCATCACGTGCTGGCCAAGCCCATGCCCAATTTAGTGAAGGGGAAAAAACATCCTGATATGTCCTGTGATGCTGCTGTGATGACATGAGTTTGACACTCCTGCCATACTTTAAAGTGAAGTGAACTAAAATTCTTACTTCTTAACAGCAGAAAGAAAAGGGGCTGAACACAATTCTTAGAGAATCATGGGTTTTCTACTAATTCATCCCTGCTACTCCATATGAGGTGAATTGGTCTGAAAGATGTTTACTTCAAGTTATCCCCTGAAATTTATAGTCAAGTGGGAACATCTGAATCACTGGTATCTAAGTTGAACACCTTAGCTATTATGTTCCTCTTCATATAATTATAATTAGGAAAAGAAAAACTGGAATTTATCCCCTGTATAACCAAAATTAAAAATGACTTGGGATGCCAAAAGCAGGAAGAAAATGCCTTAAAGCATTCTAATAATCTGCTGAAATCAAGACACCTCAGTTATTTTTTATTATTTCATTTCTTTCTGCAATAAAATCCTGTTTTACAAAAAAATAAAATATTATAAAACCACAGTAATAAACATTATACAATTATTAAAGTTGGATAGTGGATTACCTTAACCATAGTTTTATATAAGGGCATTGCAATGTTGGATATTTTTTTTTAAAAAAAACTTCAGCCCAATTCCTAATGGTCTCTACTGTGAAGTTTTCCTTGTTCCCAATTTCCATACCATGTTGTGTCATTTTCATTGAACAATTAACTATGAGCCTAATTGTGACATAAACTTTAGGTACTTTAAACCACATCAATTGATATTTGAATTAGCCCACCTCATCTTCCAATGTACATATATTTATACTTCTTTAAACAATATTGCATTTGTCATTTGGTTCACCATTCACCCAATTTGAAGAGCTCCTTCTGGACTTTTTCACAGCCATTTTTGTTGGTTGAATTGTTTGATATCCTCTACAAAGATCACTGTTTACTCCTAAATCAGGATAATTGATCAAGATGAAAAGCACTGTTCTCCGCACTGATCCTTGAGAGTTTCTACTTACTCTACTGAATAAAAACGCTAATTTATTCCTATTCTACTTGCTGTCTCTCTGACAAAAAGTCAGGACTTCTTTAGTCATACACAAAAAGTTTTGATAAGGAACTTTATCAAAGATTTGAAAATCTTCTTATAATTTATAGGGGCAATAATTGTTTTAAAAATGGGGCAATAATTGTTGTATAGTACAGCTAATTTATGTATAGATATGATGAAATGGCTTCTAGTCTGCAATTTTAATAATAAACTGTTTTAGTATATTAGCAAAAAATACATCAATATATTTAGAATTTATATCTTTTTGCTATTTTAGATTAAAATGACATTAAGAATTGACTCAAGTACTAGGACTTCCAGTGAAGACATAACAAGCAAAATATCTCTGAAGGAGCAGAGATGGCATTTACAATGGAGATTGTCAAACAATCCAGATGCTGGATTGTGGCTGGCAAAATTCTTTGGAGAAAGGAGAGATTGTGAGTCTGCCCACATGTATTCCAGAGAGTTGTTCCTCAATAGTACACTTCAGGAGCCCTGGTCAATTTAAGCAAGCAGCTAAGAATTGAGGGATTCCATCTAAGCCCATAGTCATAATGTACGTAGCTTCTATGGACAGAACGCTTGACCAGAAATAATTCTTTTGAATAATTTTGTAATGCTTTTTAAATAATAGGAACAATCAGAACAAGAAGTTTTTAATCAAATTTACTGTGTGAGGCCCCTTAATGAAACAAGTTTTAAGGACAAGTTTAACATTTTTTTTAAAAAAACACCTACTTTTTGGAATAAAGAGCTAGAGGGTATTTAACAAGTTGACTTTGGAAAGTTAAAAATAGACTAAAGGTCCAGATGGATTTGAAATAAAACATTAAAATTAATTATAAAAATCTTTTTTGTGGGAAATTATTGTCTGAATTCCTTAGTGGGGAAACTGGAGGCAAACAGTAGGGAAACATGATAAAAGTTGGACCTTAGAAATTAGAATAAATGAAAGATTACAACTACATGAGAAGAATACTTAAAGTCATCTTGTTAATACAGAATGGAGTAAAATATTTTAATACTGGACATTTTTAATGATATTTGTGAATAGTGGACTCAGATGTTAATTTTAAGAACATCTGTCACAGATGGAGTGTAAATGATGTTAGAGAGGAGCAAGCTCTACCAGACTGGATTGAAATGAGTTGATGTAGTCTTAAAAATAACAATTTACAAAAATGATATGGCAGTGATGTTGAACCTTTTTTGGCTCACATGCCAAAAATGGGGGGAGCACAGGGGGGTTGTGCATGGGTGTGCCACACTCATAATACAATGTGCGACACATGGACAGCGCTCCCCCCCCCCATTTTTTGCATGCTTTTTTCACCCATCCCAAGCTCCAAAGTCACTTCCGGTTTGTCCGTAGGGACCTTCAGGAGGCTTCCCTAAAGGCTCCAGAGGATGAAAAACAGCCCTATGGACAAACTGGAAGTGACTTCTGATTTGCTTATAGGGCCAGTCTTAGCCCTCCAGAGCTTTCAGGGAAGCCTCCGGAAGACCCCTGAAGGCTCCAGAGGGCTAAAACTGGCGCTACGAGCAAACCGGAAGCCTGTTTCCAAAGTTCCGGTTTGCCCATAGGACCAGTTTTTTGCACTCCGGAGGCTTCAGGGAAGCTCTTGAAGCCTCCAGAGGGCCTCTGGGAGGAGGGGGAGGCTGTTTTTGCCCTTTCCAGGCTCCTATAAAGCCTCTGTAGCCTGGGGAGGGCGAAAAATGGCCTCAAAAAGTCAGTTGGCCAGCGGGCACATGCGTATTGGCCAGCTGCCAGGGCAATGTCTCATGTGCCCTGACAAATGGCTCCGCGTGCCACAGGTTCACCATCCTGGTGATATGGGAAAAGATATTTTATTGGACATACAAATGAAACCAGTTTATGTGTTAATAATTAAAAGGGACATCGAAGTAACAAACCAGAAGAGTGAATTGGATACCTTTTATATACTGGATTTACAAAAAACAAATAAGAAATAAATTATTGGCTATTATTTGAAGGGATTTAAACCCAAGATTGTTAAAATTACAGGTAAGGAATATAAAGATTATCATTCTCCCATGTATTACTCTTTAAGTTATTCAAGGTGCCAAACACACATAATACTCCTTCCTCCTCATATTTTCCCAATGATCTGTGAGGTATGTTCAAGTGAGAGAAAGTGACTGTCCCAAAGTCACCCAGCCTGTTTTCCATGCCTAAAGCAGGACTAGAACCCACTGTCCTGGTTTCTATGTTTCTACCTTGACCACTATACTAACAAAAAAATAGACACAAAAAACTGAAGTTGGTTTATTTCATCAAGGTTAAGATAGATATGCAGTTTTATCTGGTAACATTCAATGGACTTTTGCTAGGATTGAATAATGAGGTTTTAATATTTTGTTTATAGTTAAGAGATGAGATATGGGAAGAAGAGGTAATTTATTGTATTTTAAAAGAAGGTAATAAGTTATTAAAATTGTTTACTCTTGTGATGGGGAAAATTTTATACATATCTCTTCTGTACTTTCCAATTTTTTAATTTTTATTCTTACTTCTTTTTAATTTATATTAGTTTTTAGGTTTTCAATTGTAATCTTTCATGAAATTATTATAAGATTGGGAATTATTTAAGTCCTCATAATATTTTAATGAGGCTAGAACATTTTAAGAAAAAATAAATTATTAAAATAGAAAAATTAATCAGCAGATCTGATCTTCAATATTATTAATAATTTATCTAAAGTATTAAGATAAAATAAATGTCTTTTAAAAATAGCAGAAACAGAGACAAAAGCAGTGTTTTTCTCTTTTTTGTAGAATGGTTTACAAATATGACATTACTTACTGCAGTTTTCTTCATCAGAATTGTCACCACAATCATTTTGACTGTCACATCGCCAGTGATCTGGAATGCAGTTGCTATTCTTGCATTGGTATTCATGAGGGCCGCATGTCTTTTTATCTGTCACAAAAGTTTATACTATTTTTGTTAACATACTTCTAGATATGCATGACTAGAAATAAGAAAAATGCATTGCAAATTACCAGTTATCACATTTTAAACCACATTTCAATAGTAGAAGCAATAAAGTATTAAATAAAGAACCAGATTACAATGCAAACTTTATAAGGAGAAGGGGACAGAAAGAAAGATAAAAAAATAAATTTTGGATTGAATCTTTTGCTAAATAAACTAAATTTCTGGCTTGCATCCATATAAATTAGGTAAATTTTGGAATAAACCAATTTTGGTCCATTGAAACCCCTAGATAAAACAAACTGTTATTTTGGCATTGGAATGCACTAAGAAATAATAGAGCAAAATGTGTCATCCTCAAATCTTTCATGGAATTTATAAATCTATCTGACAGAATGTAAATTACAGAATGTTTAATGTATTAACATTATGGTATTACATTATAATCTGATATTCTACTGTTAGCAAAAGTAAGGAGAAGAAAGAACAGAAAGGTGCATGAATTCAGTTACAGTGGCAATGTGTGCACAGTTGGAAAATCTGAAGTTAGGGACAAATCATTAAGACAAAATCAGACTAGAAGGCCTCCAAGGTCCCTTTCACTCTGTTATTTTGTTATTCTGGTAAGAATCAAACTATGGGGTCATAATCAATCAACAAACAATCAATCTTCTGATTGATGGGTGGCTATATAAATTCTTCAGGTTGATAGCCAGTAATGTTACTTTTCCAAATATACCAATTTTGAATAAATAAGAAAAACATAGGGGAACTTAAATTGTTTACAGAACTCACCACAATTTGCTTCATCAGACCCATCAGCACAGTCCGGATCCTCATCACATACCCACAGTTTAGAAATACAGTGCTTTGTAGTTTTACACTGAAAATGGTCAGGAGAACAGCTGTTTTCCGCTTTAAAACAAAAGAAGGAAGACATGTATTTATAAAATGAATTAAGATGATCAGACAATATCAACAAGAGTTTTTAAATTCTATATATCTTTTTGAATGCCTTTTAATGCAGCTATTGAAAATAAACTATTACTTCAAAATAATTTATCAAGGTATATTCAGCAATATACTTTATTACAAGGTACAGTACTTTAAAGAAATATATTACATTTGATTAATATAAGGAAACACTAATACATCCTTTTCTAGTGAATTTAAATCTATTATTAACTGATATACTTTTTTTCTGCCTTTCAGTCAGTTTTTGACTTAGGGTGACTGACTGGACTAGTCCCTGCTGTTTTCATAGCAATGTTTTTCTTCTCTGAAATTGCCATTCTCACTTTCCTAGGGCAGAAGCAAGGTGATTGGCCAATGTTGCCCAGCTGGCTTTGTGCCTAAGTCAGGACTAGGATTTACAGCCTCTTGGTTTCTCGCCTAACACCTTAACCACTATCCTAAACTTATTCTTATACATGTTTACTCAAAAGTAAATCAAATTGGATGGGTTTGTTGCCATGATATAGGATACTACTTTTAATTATTTTTACTTTAGTATAATTTAGTAATTTAATCTATTTTTAGAACTTGATTTTGATTAGACATGTGGAAAATAGCATTTATAGAAATAAACTACATAAAACTTATTTTTCTTGAAAAACATTCTTTTGAATGTTTCCTGCCATTGACATCTGTATTAACTAGCATACTGCATAGACTTTTGTAAAAGCCAGCAGTATCTGTCCAATATCTGCATTTTAACAGATTATGCCATATTTTGTTTCTTACCATAGATAATCCCATATAGTCAGCTGGATATTATTCCCTCTGTGCTAAATAAAACTATTATATTAAAAAATATGTTTAAACCTGTTGTTTGTTCCACATGAATTTAGAGACTAAAGGTCTCTGGATAATTTAAAAGTATAATTGCATACAAAGCAGACTGATGATGCCAGACCCTGAATCAATAAATATTCTGACCTGGAAGTTTAATATAAAAGTTGAAGAAAAAAAGAGGGCAAGCTCGTTGGGATCCCATAGATAAAAGGCTCTCAACTCCTCCATCCATATTGACTAGACCTGACTATAGAGAAAGGAAAATAGCATCCAGAAGTATACTGTAATCCAAAACTGCTAAATCCAGACTTCATTGAGGCATATGGCTTCTTGAGGGAGGGGCATGGTGGCTCTTCCTTTATAAGCTGATACTGAAACATGAAACCAATTAGAAGTCACTTTGTGGATAGCTTTAGGATACAGGGACTTGAGTTTGATAAACAGGTGATTAAAAGACCTGGTTCTAATAAACAGAGGGCTGAGTTCAGAATGTGAAAGATCCTGCTCACTTCATCAGGAGCAGGTAAATCCCATAATAACAAGCCTAGGCACCTGAACTGAACTTGCCTAGCAAGCTGAAAGGCAATCAGAGAGATTTTTGACATGGTAATGGACTGATGTAAATATCCTTTATTAGCAAAGAACATCACAGCTGCCCCAACTGCAAACACTAGTATGCATTGTCGCTTGATGACTTAGGACAGGTCTGTAGCTGCTATACAGACTATGAACTTCTGATCTGCCCCCGGGTTCAATGACATTTGATAGCAAAATGAAATCCCCAAGGATAAACTAGTCATGGGGTCTCCTTATCCAACCTGGCAAAAGAATGTAAAAAATTAGATAGTATAGACCAGCGATGGATAACCATTTTTGGCTCGCGTACCATAAAGGGGGGAGCACAGGGGGGGGGGGTTGTGCGCGGGCATGCCACACCCATAATGCTATCTGCGACCCCCACAGTGTGCATGCACCAGTGGTGGGTTTCAAAAATTGTTCGAACCTACTCTGTGGGTGTGGCCTCCTTTGTGGGAGTGGCTTGCCACCCATGTGACCGGATGGGAGTGGCTTGCTGCCCATGTGACTGGATATGAAGATGCCGACAACACTTGTCAGAACCACCTTAAATTACCTCACACAGAGCACTGGCATGCATAAGAATATGATGTAAATTTGTTTTTTAAAAGGCATCTTTGGTTTGCATTAAAACAACTTCAACACACACAATGTTCTGATTGCACCACAAACGCAGTAGTCATCCTTACCTTTCACAGAGGATGATATAGCAACAGTAATCCCAACTGTTTTCTATAGCCCATCTGCTTCTATACTAGAGGGTTTCACATTCAGTTATCTACAGCACAGGGCCACTAAGAGCCCTGTGCTGTGGCCACTAGGGGCCACTCAACAATTTATGAATGTTAACAACTATCATCCCCACTTTCTTGGCTCCTTGGCTAGTGTTAAACTTCTAAATTGGTAAGGCGCATTTCCAAATCCAAACCTGGCTAAGTATATTTCCTTCCTCTGGACCTCTCTAGGTCTCAATAATACATACTACTATGGCGGTCTTATCCATGTAGACATCTCCATGTGAAGATTTATTGCAAGACAACCTGATATTCAGAAGTAACATCAGTAGTCTCCCCTCCTCCGTCAAGGATTTGATAAACAGGTGTAGAATAGAATACTGAGGCCTGGACATTGGACTACTCTTTAAGTAGCAGTCTCAGCATGCCTAGGAAATGTCACCAAACCTATCCTTGCTTGTCATATTTAAAATATTTTTGTATGCCCTTTCCTCTAGTTTCCTTCCATTCCATGTTCTTAGTTCCCAAGACAAAACATTCTTAACTTTCATTCATTCACCCATTCACTGTTCTCACCCCACCCTACAATCAACCTACATAAACAATAATAGACAAGCTAATCCTTCATAAAAACAGCAGATATCCCATCTGATCATTCCTGCATTCAGGCACTCAGCAGCTTGAATAGTGTGCAGATTCTGTGGCAACTCTACTGTCCATCCCAACATCCCATAACAAACTTCCCATTCTAAGTGGACAAAAAGATTACAGGCATAGATGGCTGCTTGGATAACAAAGACTCTTATTCAGAAATCCAGCACAGAGATTCCAATAGGGCAGTGCCCAGGGTTCAACATAAATGGCAGCTAGCTAAAGCCATTGGAAACATCAAAATAATTTAGGTAGGGCCTAGAAAAATCATCCACCAGCATTCTTTAATCACTCCAGCTCCTTCCTCCCCTACTACATGTCGGTCCCTAAAATTTTCCTCTCCCTGGCAAAAATCTATCCTATGGGTCTGGGCTGTATATATTTGTGCAAAATATCTATGTTTCCTGGAATCATCTTTAGCTTTCTGTTTTATAACCAATATGTTTTCTTAGGTGCCATGACTGTTATGTTTGACAAGATTTCTGAATTTTTACATATTTTTTAAAAAAATGACTTACGACAATCTTGTTCATCTTCTTCATCACCACAATTATCTTGTCCATTACACCTGAGATTTATTGGGATACATTTCTGATTCTTGGTGCACTTAAATTGACCTGGTAGGCAAACATGGGTATCTGGAAGTTGGGGTAGGGAAAGGAAGAAAAGAAGGTAACTACATTAAACACAGGCACACAAATAATCCTCATATATTGTTTTTCTTAATTAAGAATTAAGTTATTTTTATTAATCATTAATCATATTATCATAATTTAACCATTAAAATTAAATTTTAATAAATTTAATAAAAAGGCAAATTTTGATAGAACATTTATAATACAGCATTGTGCTAACCCTACTTTAAAAAGTACAAGATGGATTTATAGCTATAACTTGTACAAGTACTAGTCAAATAATTAGTACAGGTTCTAGAGTAATGAATTATGAAAGTATTTGCAAAATGGTTGTACAAGTAGAATAAATAGAATAACACAGAATAACAGGATTGGAAGGGACTTTAGACATCTTCTAGTTCAACCCCCTGCTCAAGCAGAGACCCTATACCTGTGATGGAGAACCTATGGCATGTGTGCCACAGGTGGCACACAGAGCTCTCTCTCCAGGTATGCGAGCCATGGCCCCAACTCAGCTCCACCGTGCATGTGCTCCTCCCACCAGCCAGCTGTTTTTTGAATTTCTGCCGTGAATGTGTGGGGCAGGGCACATGTGGGAGACACACATGCAGACAGTGGGCGGAGGGAAGGTGTGTATGTGTGGGGGTGGGGGTCATGTGGGGGTAATGTGTTGTGTGCATATTGCATTATGGGTGTGTGCATACATGCACACTTTCAACATTCTTTGTTGAAAAGGTTAGCCATCACTGCCCTATACCATTCTGGACATACATTTGTCCAATCTCTTCTTAAAAACCCAGTGATGGAGTACCCATAACTACTTGGGGCAAGCTGTACCACTGATTAATTGTTCTCACTGTCAGGAAATTCTTCCTTAGTTCTAGGTTGGAGTACTCTTTCATGATCTTCCACCAATTACTTCTTGTCCTGCCTGACTCCCTCTTATATTTGACAGGCCCTCTAGTACTAGAAGACTGCTAATATGCAACCCCTACTATTCCTCTGTTGAGGGCCCTGCTTTTCAATAGACTAAATATAGACTAGCTACTGGTAGTTCCTGCAAATGATCATTGTATGGTTTAGTCTTGTCATCTTGGTTGCTCTTCTCTGCACACTTTCTACAGTATACGCATCATTTTTGTATCATTGTAACTGAACTGGACATAGCATTCCAAGTGTGGTCTTACCAGTGGAAGATAAACCGGTACTATCATTTCATGTGATCTTGATACTATCCCTCTGTTGAGGGATTAACTTTTTTGGTAGCTGTACACACTGCTGGCTTATACTTCAGTGGTTGTCCATCTATTCTAAACTGTACACTTGGCTTTTCTTTTCTTGCCTAAGTGTAATACCTTACTTTTTCACCACTGAATTGCATTTTGTTAGATAGGGCTCATCTAATCATTTGTGAAACTTTTTATTATTACTTTTGTCATTTGTTTCAAGTTTTAGTTCATTCTAAGTCTTAGCTTTCCTGACTTTGTCCTTTGGCTATTTATTGACATTCTTTTTGAAGTTCTATATTTCTTTTTCCATTGGTTTGCTTATCCTTTCTGTCTCCCAGTTTACTAGAAAATTCTTTATGCAACCTTGTTAGTTTCATTTGGTGTGTGTGTGTGGGGGGGGTGTCTCTTGTTTTTCTTCTCTGTGGTATTGTGCTAGACTGGGCTTTTATATTCTCATTTTTCAGAGCATCTTGGGTTGTTTTCCTCTTTAGGATTTATATCCATGAAATTCTTCCTAAACTTTAAGTTGTAAATTTATAGAAATCGGCTTTTTGACATCTAAGACACTACATTGTTGAATTATTTGTGCCTGCATTAGGTCAAATTCCAGTGTGACCAAGTCGCTCTCCCACAAAGTTCAACCCCCTCTATTATTTCATTGTTATTAGTAATGAAATGTTAAGTCTAATATAGCTAATCCTCTAATTCCATCCTCTACCTTTTGGGTGATAAAGTTGTATGTTAAATTCTTCAGCAACCTGTTTGATATGTCACGGTGCAGAGATTGTCTCCCAGATCATGTCAGGGAAATTAAGGTCCCACCATTAATACTGTGGTGTTTTTTCCAAACACATTAGCTAACTGATTAGCAAAAAGTTCATCTGCTCCCTCTGTTTGGTTGGGTGGTTTGTGGTATACATCTATAACAATGGCGTTCCTTTTTTCTTTTATATTAATCCAAATCCATTCAAGAAAGTTTTCAGCCACAATGCACAGGTTTTGTACATTTCTGTAGAAGTATAGTTATTTGCTGCAAATAATGCAACTCTACTTCATCTTTTGTTAGCTCTGTTTCTTTTGAATAATTTAAAGTCTTCTAGCAGTAGATTCCAGTCTTGGGTTTCATCTCACCAAGATTTGATAATGGCAACAATGTTGAACCTGCCCTCATATACTAGCATCAAGTTTGCCCTGTTTGTTCCTTAGAGCATTAGTGTATAGATGTCTGGAATCTTCTTGACTGAATCTGCATTTTGCTTCTGTTGTATTTACTGCTGCCGATCTAACAGCTTCCTACTTCTTTTGTTATATATCAGAGTTCTTCTTCCTTTTCACCACTCCTTACCTGTTTGATTGGATTTCTTGAGGTTTGTGCTTGGAATTTGGTCCTAAAAATTGGTTTTTCCACCCATTCCAGTTTAAAGATTTCAGAAAAGCTGAGCCAGTTGTTTTCCAAACATTCTTCCTTGTTCTTGTGAGGTATGGCCCATTCCCTGACAGAAGCCCTTCATGTAGGTAATGTAAACCATGGGCTAGAAATCCAAAGTTCTCTTAATGGGACAATTATTTAAGTCAGTGGTTTACTCCTAAAATCCTTTGTTCCCTAATTAGATGTTGACCTTCCATTGGAAATACAGATGAAAGCACCACCTCCATTTTCTTTGGCTTTCATGCTGCTTATAGTATCTTAATATTGTTTCAGGCTTTGTTGTATCATTCATCCCCACATGAAAAAGGAGAAAGGGACACTCTTTGAACTTAATTATTTTAGTAAATCTCCCAAACACATCTTTGATCTTTGCTCCTGGAAGACCACATATCTCCCTTGATAGATTGTCTGGTCTGCAGATTGCTCATTCTATTCCTCTGAGAAGTGAGTCTCCTATCACCAACTCACATCACTTTTTCCTTGAGTGAAAAAGATCTTTTCTTCTTGTCAGTAGTATGCTTGATGATGTTCCTTCACCAAATATCTGCACATTATCTTCTAGGAGGAGGAGATGAAATTGATTTCTAGGCTAGACTGCAGGGACATTTGTTACATTTTTTTCTATGAGAGCCATTTTGCCATCAAGTTTCATTTTTCTGATAGTTGTTTGTTCTTTAATATGTTCAGTTTATAGTCTTCCTTTAGCTGGAGTTTCTCATTTTGATGTTTGAATCTCAGAGTAGCTAGACTTACCTCTAGATCCTTTCTTTTTCCTTGAGTAATTCATTTGGTTTACATTTGGTAGAGATATACTGTGTTTTCCCAAAACCAAGACAGGGTCTTATTTTCTTTTGATCCCCGAAATAAGCACTTGGCCTTGTTTTCAGGGAGATCTTATTATTTTTGAGGTGCAGGAGGCAGTGAGCGTGGTCACCTCATGGCTGCTGCTGTGTTGCAATATTTTCGGGAGGGCTTATTTTCAGGGAAGGGCTTATTTTACCACATGTGCTCAAAAGCCCAATTGTGCTTATTATTCTGGGAGGTCTTATTTTCAGGGAAACAGGGTAATTTGTGTCTTCTATTGGCAAGAATACATACATGGCACATATTTGAAAATCATAACATTGGTCTTTTTTTAAAAAATGAATATGTGTTTTTCATGGCTGTTATTTTTCTTGCAAATGGTCCCAATAGTTCCAATGTCTATTTCTTTTAAAATTTGGTTTATGTAGGGTTTTTAATTTTTTTAACATTTTTTTTTCATATCCCTTTTGGTTTTTGGTTTTTGTTTTTGTTTTAAATGGCCATTGCTTCCTCTTGTGGTTAATGTTGAAATAACACTTAAATGTTAGCCTTTTGCTCCCTCTTCTGGCTAGTGTTGAAGTAAACTTTAAATCTAACACATCAAAGACAAATCAAATCACCTTCAAAATATAGTTTGTAATCTACAGATCACCTTCAGGATATAGTTTGTAATCCAGAAAAGGAAGAAGCAAAAAGAATAAAGGGGAAAAGAAGGCTCTTAGTTTGCAATTATTGTAAAAGTGTATAGAAAAATAGTGAATTCTTGCTCGCAGTAGTTACAAGTCAGTGTCTTTTTTTAGCAGTATTTCTAATTTTGCCTAATTTGTCTAATTTAATAGTGTTTGGGTACCTTCTTTTTAATTTTAAAAATCTTAAAGATGTAGAAATTTATTTTTTAAAAATTTTAAAAAATAATTAAAATAGCTTTATGAATTTAATCTTATGACAATAAATTGTTCTAATTTTTAATCATTGTGTTCTTATTTTCTTTAATTTCTTTAAAAATTCAAAAAATTCAAAAACTGAAAATTTTTGCAATATTTAAAAATTTCATTATTTTTTTTAAAAATTTGTATGCAGGGTTTTTTATTTTTTTAACAATTACTCTTGAGATTAATGCTGAAATTATACTTAAAAGTGAATACTCTGCTCCCTCTTGTGGCTAGTGTTTAATTTCCACTTATGGCTAGTGTTGGAATAAAACATTTTGTTAATGTAAAAGTGTAAATTGTCCCTCTATTCCTCCTTCTTTTACTTCTGTGCAAAACTTGGTTGTTGCTATTTTGACATGTTGCATTGCTATTTCATATTCCATTGCACCAATGTGGTCACTGCTATTCTCAGCCATCATGCTGTATGTCGCAATTACGTTTTGATGCCATTCCTTCTCCTTCTTTTGCTCCTCTTGCTCCTTTAACTTTCTTTCAACTTTGCTTTTCCTTTTTCTTCTCCTCCTTCTCTATGCTAAGCACCTTCAGTTGTACATGCTGCCACTGCTGTCACCACTGCCAGTTGTGTCTGTGGGTTTTGCTACTGCTCAGGTGCAACTGACAGTTGTGTGGCTGTTGCTGCCACCATTGCCACTTGTTGTGCCCACTACCAATGCCACCACTGCCACCTTTTCCCATCTTCCTATTTCCTTCTCTTGTTTTCCTTGTTTTCCTTCTCCTTCCTTTCCTTCTTTAAGTTTTTAACTTTGTTTTAACCCTACTTCTTTTAAATGATTTAAATTATTAAATTATGTAGACCAAACTTTTCTAACACATATTGGCAGCCATTCCTATATTGGGAAAGGGCATTCTGTCTTGACATTTGCATAAATAATGTTTTGATTATTTGCCTTCTTGTGTAAGAGATTGAGAACTTTCAAATGCAATTCTTTTCCAACTGTTAAATTTCTTAATGCACACTAGTAGTGGCAGTAACAAATAATTCAAGATTTTAGTTAATCAGAGTCAAAACTCCAAATGAGCCTTACTAAAAAAAATCAGATCTTTTACTCTTCTGTTGAACCAACATTAGATAACATTCTTAAAATGTTATGCTGATATATTGTAGGACTGTATACATCTCAAAACCTGTAAATATGCACATATACAGGAGAACAGTGAACAATATTTTCTCAGTTGTCCAAGATTTTTTCTCTTATATCAATCATACTCACCACAATTAAGTTCATCTGAACTATCTCCACAATCATTTTCCCCATCGCATATAAAAGCTGGTAAAACACAGAGACCAGTTCCACACTGAAAACGCCCTGGTTGACATTTAAATTCAGCTGAAAAAAGAAAAGAAAAAAAGAAAAAAAGGCTTTTCTAACAGTCACAGAAATTTTATGCAATGAAGAAAGACAATTAAATCATATATGGTAAGAATCGATAGAGATTCAAAAGTATCACTTTCCTCACCCTAATTAATCATAATGTTCTCTTCTAAGACACAGTCATTTTAATCATATAGAAATACAGTATCAAAAAACATAGTGTAATATGTTTACAATGTTATATTTCTAGAAATTTTAATCAATCATCTCCTTACTATACTGAATAAAATGACTTTATCTATATTATCCCTGATTATAAGTTACATTTACTGTATACCTTTTCCACTTGGCTGACCTTTGCTAATCTTAAAAAAAATGAAAAAAAAACCAACTAAGCTTGAATAAATTACTTTCCTGGGAAACAAGTATGAAATCCTAGAGGTATAAATTGAAGAGGAAATACAAAAAAAGTATAAATAAATGAATAAATTCCTAGGAGAAAAAAAACATAACATAGTTTCCATACATGATTAGGAGATGAGCATAACTCAAAAATATTTAATTTTTAAAAACAATAAATTAAATCCAAATGGTATCAAAAGCTCTGTTTCTCATCAGTAGCACATATGCTTTCTTTCATTTGATTTGCTATAAAGACAATATGTAAAATGTATCAACAATCATAATTTCTACAGGTAGTCCTTAACTAATAGTCATTTGCTTAATGAAGGCCTTGGAAAGGATGCTTCATAAAACACTTTTGATCATTG
Source organism: Thamnophis sirtalis (assembly GCF_051295495.1). NCBI lineage: Eukaryota > Metazoa > Chordata > Lepidosauria > Squamata > Natricidae > Thamnophis > Thamnophis sirtalis. Next base: position 41,199,534 of record NW_028261381.1, on the reverse strand, counting down.
CAAAATATCACACATCCCACACCATCATGATCTGAGTAACTATGTACTATTCATAGTTACAGCTAGTTTCCAAGAACCTCATAAACCTGTGACTGCCATTTGCAATTTTCTCTGCCAACAAGATAGGTGCTGTCCTATCTCTCTCTCTTGTTTGAGAGAGGGCTGTTCAATTTCAACATAAATGGCCTTTTTGACTCTTCTTTCAATCCAATGCTCCTCTCTGTCCAGAATGTTAACATTTTGGTTTGAACCTGTCCCCTGTCTACAACAGACTCCATTCAGCAGTCTCAAGAAGGTTTCACACCCATTTGCACTCTGATTCAGATGACCTTGAGGGTACAGATAAATTCCCAAATGATCTCAATGACCTTCAGAGAACTAATGACCAATCCTCAGAGTGCTAATGACCAGATGGCCACAAATAATATAAATCCTTCCATTCTCCCCATTCAGAACCAAAGAAGCTTCTTGGATGAGAAGTGAAACATTTTCAAAGAAAAAAAATCAAGAAAGTCCAGTTGCCTTTTGAAATGCACTGCTGAGAGTGGACTTTTAGCACTAGAGCAGAGAGGCAGTATAGTAAGGTAAAGGGTATGGGGTGCCTTAGTGGGATGGGACTGGCTTTGGGAGGCCTAGTGCAAGATGTGCTCAAATCTCTCTCCTTTCAGGGGCTGAAAATCTTGCTTGGATTTTATCAGGGATTATTTTTAACTCCTAAGAAGAGAGACACTCATGTATGGTCTGCACTAGGTTTCCCAGAGTCTCCTCTCCATACTCCTATGCTCCTTGGTTAGAACTATCTGCTTTACAATCCATTAAGTTGCTTAGCAACCCCAACCAGGTACCTCAGTCATGGAGCAAAGCAATCATGTAATATCTCACTCAACGATCACTTTGTTCAATGATTGTGCTTGGGGTCCCAATTATAGTAGAAAGTTGAGGACTATGTGCATATTTGTTGATGTTTCTCCTCAGTAAAGTGCTCATAAATCTATTGTATATAATTACATTGTACTACAGTTTTTACTTCTATGTGTATAATGATCAATATTTCAAAGAGCCACCTTTTGGGCTTATTATCCTTATTAGAGGATATAATCATATGCTTATTTACCCTGAAATTTTACTACTATGAACAAAGGTTTATAATATATGTTCTAATACCATATACAATCTAGGAATTCTCATTTATTCTGAATGATCAGGATAACTGGAACTGTTAACAATTCCAAAACCACATAACATAAATAAACAAACAATATATTTTATATACTAAAATTATACAGAATGTTTATTGCCATTTGATATTGTTTTCCTGCAGAATGGATCTGTAGATCTTTTTTAAACCAACTTAAGTTAAGTCTCATAATAGTAATCTCATGACTGATAACTCTATCTAATTAAGAAGCATTCATTTATCATGACTTGAAACAGTTTTCTTTTTCAATACTTCTGAAGCATTAATTGCAAAAGGTAATTAAGAGCACCTAGTTTCTCCCTGGTAATCTAGGTTTGAATGAAGGAGACCACCTCTTACTTTGAATTTAAATTATAGTATGGAAGATGAATAATGAGATGCATTTTGTATCTGTTGCCTAAAAATACATTTTCCCTCTCTCGAGGATTGGTCTAATACACTTAGCTATATCTTAGAATATAGTTTATTTTAGCAGGGGAAAATCCAATCCTCTTCGTATTGAATAATTGAACAGGAAGAGCTAAGATGGACCTTCCAAGAGAGTGAAAAAAACAACAACCTCAAGTAGTCATGTGTTCTGAATAGCTGCTTGCTCAACCGTGAGAGCTATAAAGTCAATGTCCTGTATAGTTTATAATTGCAGCAGGTACAACATATCTTGAAAGCTGCTGATTGTCCAATGTACTATATGTGGGGTAGTTGAAAGATTGCTTTGTGTCAAGTAAGTGTAAACTTTGAAAGGAATATAAGGGAGACACGTTTGAGGAACTTAACAAATGTATATGGAGAATGAAAGTTTTTAGGGGATATCTTTCTTCTCTTAGTCAAGAGTTGGAAAAGAGAACAAGAGAAAAATAAAATAAAAGCCTTTCTACTGATGTATTCTAAAAGGTAAAAAAGAAGAATTAATAGGAGTCTGAGATGTGCAATGTTTATTGAATGATTGTCTTTTTGCCTGAAAAGAACTTGCAAACCTGGTACAGTCCTGAAAACCCCCCATAGAATTAGCCTACACTCAATGGCCACACTTCAATTGGTAAGAAAGGAGAAGGATTTATCAGTTCAAAGAAAGGAAGCATTACAATAGAACCTGATGGTGACAAAAACTCTCCATAAGGAAGACTATCAAATGGAGAAGTAAGCCCAATGGATGAGAGTAAAGATCAGAAATAAGAGACACAAATCATGTTCTGCCTCACTGGAACTCAGAAATAGTTTTCAGGTCCTTTCAAAGAAAACGGGCTTTGAGTGTTCAAAAAAAAAAAAAAAGGAAAAAGAAGCACTGTAAGAGAGTAAATCCCTAGCAGCATGCATAATGCAACTGTTACTGTATAAGAAGACAAAGAGAAAAGTCAATATAGCTGATAGCTAAACATTATTTTTTTATTTTTCCCAAAACATTTCTGCAATAAAATATAAAATAAAAGGTATCCTTGTTTTGGGTTCCTATTTTTTTGAGAACATTCTTTACTTGCTTCAAAATAATCCATGAAATTCATCTATCTGGTGACAAAATGTAATCTCAATATATTTATTTGTATTTGGCTAATGTTCTGGATGATTCTGTTGAATAAGGGTGACTTATAGTCCTAGCAAATCTTCATAATACAGTTAGTACAGCCTAATACTGCTTGAGCAGAACTAAAGATAGAAAATCTGAATTAAATTGTGATGCAATTTTTATATCTGGGGCTGATTTTGGACCTGTTAAACTGAAGAAGCTTCTTGGATGAGAAGCAAAACATCTTCAAGTCCAGTTGCCTTTTGGAAAAAGCATATTTGGGAAAACCATGACCTAAATGACTGAGAATCTCCATAGACAGACATGTTAAGACCTGTCTTATGTTGTTGCTGTGTGAAAAAGTTTGGATGACAAACTATGTATATCACTTTAGATGTAAATGAAACATCAATGTACAAATAAATAAAAACTAGGAGAAACATTACTTGTTGCTTTCTGACAACATCATTTACTTCACACTTTCTGAACGCCGAAAGAATATTGTGAAATTATGACATGATAAGCTGATTTAATCAAATTTCTGCCACACTACAGAAGATGGATAGCAACCATCCATTGTACAAGTGATTGGCAAAAGCCTAACAAATCTATTTTATATTATTAATTGCAGAATTAATACATATAAAGGGGTAGTAAAAATCTACTTTCTGAAGTTCAATTGAAACTCCTACACTTAGAAAAAGTATGATCATTGTAAGAATTAAGGTGCTATATTGTTTTATTATGCAGTAATATTCTTCATTTTCAAATGTAATATGTAGTATGAAAAAAATGATTTTCAGCACTTCTATATTTATTACTTTTACAATATGATTGATAAGTCTGAAGAATAGTATTCCTAAAATATTATATTCATTTATACTTACGACATTCTTCAGGTTCATCTGATCCATCTCCACAATCATCGACAGTGTCACATTTCCACCAAAATGGAATACATTTGTCAGTCCTGCAGCGGAACTAAAAGAGAAAAGTGTAATTTAAAAAGTTTTAAAATAGATATACAAAAATATGTGTGTCTGTCTATATATATTATAAGTAGAATAAAAAGTCAATAACTGGAATCAGATATACTTTGAAATGTGATTTTAATTATTATAGGCAACTTTTAAAAGTCTCATTTTTTCATGCATATAAACCTATTATATTTACTACAATAATATACTTCAGAGAATTAAATATATAGTATAGTGTTACAATTTTTTTTAAAGTGACATATATTTCAAAAATATGTAAATATACTTAAAATGAGATTCTTAAAGTATTTTTTAAAATGTTCCATGCCAAACAATATACATACTTGACTGGCTGTGCAATTTGATAAGCAGGTCTTATTATCTGCTGCGAGGTAAAAATTGGTAGGACAGGCACACGTGTGAGTTTTGTTTGGGGCAAGAAGGCACAGATGACTACAGCCACCATTATTTAATGTACATGTATGTTTAGCCACTAGAAATACAAATAAATAAAAATTAAAACATGTCCATAAAACTCAAGTGAAGACTAATTCTAAAGCTGTAATATTTTCCAGTTTAAATATTCCTCTAACATGTTTGATACATACATTTTAGAAATACTATTTTAAAAGATAAGTAAGAATAATAAATTATGAAAATTGAATTGTTACTACTTTTCCATAAAAATAGTTTTATGACATAAAATCATTTTATATTCTATAAAACTAATTCAGACAATTGACCAATAATAACAGCTGTGTTCAGATACAGTTATCTTCTCACAAAAACACAAAAAGGAGCTATGTGCACACTCTACTCGAATAAAGTAAAGTGTGCACACAGCTCCTCGTTTGTGTTTATGTCCCACTGAAACATCCATGGAAATACTGAGAATTTCTACAGTGCAGACATTGTTACGTGTAAGCTTCCATCTCTTGTGGAAGCTTATACACTGCATGCAAAGTCTCCCTGCTCCAGAAAATATGTCTTTACTTTTGAAGATTGGCTTTGCAATATTATTATTGGTATAATAAAAAGGGAAAGATAAAATTCATTACTTATGTTGACTTCTGCACAGAATATATTGTATAAATAGAACTAAAGAAAGTTCTAAATTTGAGTTAAGATGAATTCTAGTCCTCAGTCCACAGTAAAAGAGATGTACTGGAAGATGTTTCTGATCCAGAAAGAATCTGATCCTTACACCAATATTAAAAATGCTGTATTCATTTCTATCCACAATGTATTACAAGAACCAGGGAGAATGGAAGAAGCTCACTAAGTTTTTAAAAGCTATATCTGTGATTCACCCTATTCAATCATAATAGGTATTTTGAAGAATAGCCAGTTCTCTAGTATCTATTTTACTTCTCTAACAATCTTAAACACTCTAAATAGTTTGTGGTTATTGCTAAGCAGAATTGGTAACAGAGGAAGAGGCATTTGCTTGAATTAATATGTGATTTAAAAAATCAGTTCTTACCATTAGGTTGCCGGAATGAATGATAAACTTGAATATCAGTTATGGCATGCCATGAATTAATCAGGGCTACTTTATCTGCTCCAGAGATTTTGTGGGCACGATTGACAGTTTTTGTTTTTCCATCTGTCCAGTATATATAGTCTTCAAATAATGTTAGAGCAATCACCCCTAGAACATGTTGATTAGGGACTGCAATAGAATATAATAACATTAATGTTGAGTTTTGAGAAAGACTTATAATTAAAATATTTTTCATTGCAAAACCTACCCTAAAAGTACCTTCTTTGGAGGCCCTGGCTATTATGCCTGAAGTTGCCTGAAGTTGCCTGAAGTTGCTTCACAATCACTATTTATCTTGTTTAACAGGTTATATGTCTTTTAGTCTCTGCCTTCTATTGGAAAGCCTTTTAACAGTTGTTTCTCTTTCAGTTTTCTCTTCACTGAATACTTTGTGATACTTTCTCCATTTGATGAATTATCATTCTAACCTAGTCAATCATCCTGCCTGCATTTCTTCTCTATATATTTTCAATCCATATTTCCTTCTGCAATTCCTAAGTTTCCTCTAAGTATCTTCTGAGGATAAAGAATTAGGCAAAATCTGACAATATGTTAAAACAGACACTGTTTTACAAGTGATGTAATCTAAGAATAACTCTCACTAAACTAAACTATCACTAAACTATTACAAAGCCACAGGGCAAATATAAAAAGTCAAATTCAGCAAAATCTGTGGATGATATATTTTAAAACAAGAGAGACAGAAAAATTGGCAGAAATCAAAGCAGACAATCCTGGCCGCCAGGTGATAACAGCTACTCTATTGTGTTATTTTATGAATTGAATAATTTCTGTTGAAAATATCCCCGATTTTAGATATCCTCATGATAACAATAATTCCTCCAGTTTCCTAGACCAAGCAATTTTAAACTTTAAAAATCATTATCAAATTCAAACTCTGTCTACAATTAAAGGCATTTTTTTCATAAGGAATTATGTTATGAATATGCACACATAAACAGGAGAATTTTTTTTTCCAGAAAAAACAAAATCCGTTGTTAAACCAGACAGCTGTCAACAGCTCATAAAACTTAGTAATACAAGTACTCAGGATAAGATATTTGTAAACACAGAGATGGAATTAATGTTAAAACTAAAGATTTATCTTATAAGATCACACCATGCGATTGGGACAACCGATGGTAATGTGAATTGTAGGATGACCAGTCAATCACTGAATCCAATATTCCCCTTCATCCCACAGATCTCTATTACATAAATAATGAAAGCTTCCTGCTCTTTCCCTTGTCCTTAACCTCAAAAGTTTAGACATTAATGGCTGTGTGTTGCATTATTTTGAAGGGACAGCACATTTACACTGTTATACAAGCTGTATACGTACTACTTTACATTGTAGCCAAGTGTCATTTCTTCAGTGTTGTCATATGAAAAGATACACTTAAATATATACAAAATGTGAGGGGGTGTACTCACTTCTGTGATATACTGCAGGGACATGCAGTCACTGGAGGCAGGGGAGGCGGGGCCTCACCAGTCTCATGAGGAAAAGGAATTTTTAAAAATAATAATCAAAAAGGCCAAGGTAGTTGCTGCCAGACTCCAAGTCACAGTGACTCTGAGTCTGCTTAGTGCTAACTGTAGGGGGAGGCGAGAGAACTATGGGCCTCCTTTGCATAAGGAATTTTTCGCCTTTTAAGAGTTAAGCAAGGGTTAAAAAGCGAAAAAATCCTTTTGCAAATGAGGCACGTGATTCTCTCGCCTCCTCCTGCAGAGGGCACTTTGTTTAGAGGCTTTTTAAAAAACATTTAAGCAGAGTCATCCATGTGGTGACTGTAGCAGCAACTATCCTAGCCTGCCCTGGCTAGACCAAATCTTGCATTTTTGACGCAGCTGGAAGGTATGTGGGTCAGAGGGAGGGGGCAGGGGGGAGGAATTCAAAATTATTAGTAATGTAAGTAATTATAATTTGTTTTTATTGTCTCTGTGTGTGTGTGTGTGTGTGTGTGTGTGTGTGTGTGTGTGTTTGTGTGTTTACCGCCTCTGCTGGTGCGCGGGCTGGGACATTTATTTTTATTTTTTATTTTTCAGCCCGCCATAGAGCAAACCATGTCCTGGTTTGTAGCCAGGAGGCACGCTGGCACTTTAAAGTGCATGCCGCCACCCCGCTGTATGGCCGGGGTGGTGGCAGGCACTTTAAAGTGCCAGTGTGCCTCCCGGCCACAAACCAGGACATGTTTCGCTCTATGGCAGCCGAGGCGGCATGCACTTTAAAGTGCATGCCTTCCAGGCCAGCCATTCAGTGGGACATGCTTGATGTGCTCCATCCTGGCGGGCGGAGAGGGTGAGGGAGGATTGGGGGCGATGGGTGGGCAGCAAAGTGAGGTTGCTTGGGCGGCTGAGCCAGCCTGGGGGATGAGGGGTGGTCACAGGGTCCAGAAGCTGAGGGGCCTCAGAAAATCTATTTAGCACGGGCGTGGGGATGGCAGCAGGAGCTTACATGGCATAGCAGGTCTCCTAGGACCTCCTAGGCGCCGGCTGCGCCGCTCATTACCATCAGTCACCCTGTGTTCAGCAAAGCAAGCATGGGGAGTCCTTTGTAGGCGGCTAAGACTGGCCGCCCGCAAAGGACCTCCCCAGACTTGTTTTGATGAGTGCAGGGTGACTGATGGTAGTTTACGCCGGCCGCGGCTGCTCAAACTAGCCTCAAACTAGCCTCGTCGCCCCGTGTTCAGCAAAGCAAGCCCGGGGAGGTCCTTTGTGGGCAGCCAGTCTTAGCCGCTTGCGCCCGGCACTGCTGCTGAAGTGAAGCCCCAAAGCCCCCACTGCCATCGGAATATCTGCTGCCACCTCCCCCTCCAACAGGACTGCCGGATTTGCTGCCCAACGCTGTGGCTGAGGTGAAGCCAGCAAAGGTCCCACAGGCACCCCCGCCTATGGCAGTGGTGTCTCCCCCTTCGCTCGGAGCACCTGAGCTGGGCTCCACGTTACTCCTGCCCCCTCCTCCTCCACCGTGATTTTGAGGAGCCATGAGTCCGCGGGAGGGAGCGGGAGCAGGAAAAAAGGCCGCAGTGCCGGGCAGCAAATGTGGTGATGCTGTTGGAGGAGGAGGAGGAGGCAGCAGAAGTTATTCTGGTGGCGGTGGAGGCTTGTCGGCATCTTCAGTGGCAACCCTCCCCTCCCCCATGAATAAAGCGAAGTGGAGCAGATCCATGCAGATGACGTCATCGCAACATGACTGGAGGAGGAATTCTGGGAGTTGAAGTCCACAAATCTTAAAGCTGTGCCGGGGCTTCAGCAGGGCTTTCGCACTTGCCTCACTGGCCATGAAGCTCACCGCACATCACTGATATACTGTATATATTGTCCTTAGCTTCTTCATATATAGTGTGTCAAAAGTCAAGCCTCATAGGCCAAACACACTATTATTATTTTTTATAATTTATTAATATAATTATAATTTATTTTTTATTATTTTTATATTATTATTTATTTTTTCACACAAAATATTCATGTACAGGAATGTCCAAAAATCAAACAAGGAAGTGTTTAGAAGAAAATGACAAGCAATGTGATATTTTAATATAATTTATGAAATTGTCTATTGAACCTGACTTTAGGTATTTATATTTTTTTTAGAAAAATGTAGGTTATAAAAGAATACTTTTCTAAATACAACAAATTTGGCAAAAAAAAAAAAACCAGGCTGTAATAGTTTGTTTCTTGGAATGTAACTAACCTTTATTTCTGCGGGTGCCATCCATATTAGCAAATTCAATATGATTTTCATCAGCCCAGTATAATCTTCTGTTGACATAATCTATTGTAAGAGCCATGGGTCTAGATATCTGTGTTTCTATCACAACTGTCTGATTAGAGCCATCCATGCCAACTCGACCAATATGAGGATATTCACAGCAATCAATCCAATACAAATAACTAGGAAACAAAATTCATAAATACTGTGTTACTATGTAAATAATTATGTCATCAGTATAATTGGGAATGTTACATTTTACAAAGTTGTATGTATCACAATGTGATATTTTGTTTTTAAGTATCACATTGTTCATTATCGATGAACTAAATTGATAAATTCTGCTAATTCAGAACTCACAGACTCTATTCTATCTCAAAAGAGTTGATAATTTATTTAATGTTGGTCAAAACATTAAGGTCTGAGTTATGTTTCTTTTACTGAATTCACACATTCTCCCATAAAGCAAGAGATATGATATTACAATGGCAAAAAAAAGTGTACAATGGATTGAATTTTTTAAAATGTTCCATTTTCTCCTCTATCTTTTCTTATGAAAGTTCATTAAATCAAAATCTTTCTCTGTGCAAATTAATTTACAATGTTCAACACTGAATGGGAAAAAAAATATTTGGAGCTAAAAAATGGCATAGGATCTGCAATCCATAAGCCAATATATCCCTTGTCCATCTTTTTTTTTTCAATGAGCAAAACATTCTCAAATAATCCTACCCAGACAATTTTCTGTTGTGGCTCAATAATTAGTCATGCTTTGTCCTTTAAATATTAAATTTAAAGGTATGCCAACTTTCCACAATTCTTATAGCATATATTAATCCCTCCTTAGCCAAGAAAATCTGTTTTTATATTTATAATTATTTTTATATTTGTATCTTTTGTTACATTGTAAGCCTTTAAGAATTACTTCAAATTGTGATATTGATGGCATATAAATTTAATAAAATAAATATTTTTTTTAAAAAAATAGTCACACACTTTCAGTGTGTTCTGTGATATTGTAAATATTCAGCATCCTTTGTGGGCTACCCTAAGTTTAAGGGAAAAGAAGGTATAGGTGGAAATAGAAAATGTGATATAATTCTCCCATATATTTCATTTATGTTAATATATGATGTCTGTGTGTGTATGTATTAATCATACATACATACATACATACATACATACATACATACATACACACACACACATACATACACACACACACACACACACACACACATAGACACACCAACATATAGGTTGAATTAATAGGGAGAGAAGATAGAATTTCGTCTCACTCCTTTGTCAACCTGGAGTTAGTCTGTTTCACTATGTTCTGTCCATACTGTGCTCCTGACTTGTATATAAATTTCTCATGAGTACTATTAGATGTTCCTGGGTTACCAATTTTCTATGCACTTTCAATAATAGAACATTATGTATAGTTTCTGATTGCTATTAAGATATTAATAAAGAAACATTGGTTAGAAAAAAGGCAATCAATATGATTAAGAGATCACATGAACAAAATTATATTGGTCACAGGGCTTCAGTATATAACTGAGGGTCCAAAACAAAAGGATGTTCATTAAGATTTTGCTGGTTCTTCCTCATCAAACATCTGGGGAGGGATCAAATAAATGAGGAACATTGGTCAAGAATGTGTCTTGAGTTTAGATTTCAATCTTATGAAAGAAGAATTCAATAAATATTTATAAGCACCACTTCTTTGAGGTGACCATTCTTGCATTCTCAAATTTCCAGGCTTTTGCCTGACATACTTCTATGGAACAGCTTATAAAATAATGGGTATCTGAAAGGGCAAGGGATATCACATGCATCGTGGCATTATCAAAATGAATTATATACATATTATTTTGCATGACAATTATATTTTATATAATTTATGCCATTTGCATGATGTCATGTAAATAGCATTATTTGATGTGATTTCCATTGGATTCCTATATATAATCCAGTCACATTGAACTTCAGTGGAGATGTATAGTAGTTAATGGCTTTTAAATAATATTTAAAAATCCATTCAGATAAATTAATTCACCTGTTATGAGTTGTTAGACATTATTGCTCAAATTTATACTGGACAAATTTGTCATTATATTATTATTAACCTGAAATTTTCAAATATTAAATATAACAATTATTTCCATTTTCTTTCATTTTAGCTACATTAACTCCAAAAACATTTCCATTTAAATATTACTCTTGTTGAGAAGGTTATATTTCCTTATAAACATTCTCCAAACAAGAAACAACCAATTGCACTATTAATTTGTATGATAACTCCATACCCAATTTGAGGATCTAAAGAGAGATCTCTAGGGAACTTCACCCTTTTGCTCACAAGAACAGTGGGATACAAGCCATTGATTTTGGAAACTTCAATCATCCTTTTTTCTGTGTCAGACCAATAGAGATTCTTTCCAACCCAGTCAACAGCTAATGCATTAGGAACAGCTGTGTTATGAACTACCTAGAGAAATAAAAACTGTATAAGTATCAGAACATACATAAAAATTGTGGAAAGTCCAGTTTTATTTCCCTGAGATGAGAGTAAATAATTATACTACACTGGCATATACAATTACGTAATTGGAAGGTTCTTGATATTGAAAAATATTTAAGAGAAAATGTATTGATTCTTATAGTATACTACAATTAACCAACAACAACAGAAGGCATTATATGGTAATTGTATTGCTGCCCCCCACCCCCCCCCGCGCTTTTATTAAAAGTCCCTGCAAGTTTTCTTGGCAAGATTTTTCATTACCTCCTTCTCAGGGCTGAGAGAAAGTGACTGGCTCAAGGTCGTCCAGCTGGCTTTGTGCCTAAGGCAGTATAAGATCTTAGAATTCCCTGGTTTCAGAACTTATGCCTTAACCACTACACCAAATTGTTTCTCACCACATAATTACTTCACTCTAAAGATTTACTTTAGGTATGTCTCGATGAGTTTTTTTCTCTGATGTGCAGAATCCCATCCCATCTCATATTCTTAGAGGTTTCTTCACATTCAAATGCACAGCAACATAGTTACCTGCTTTTCTTCAACACATAACAGGAGTCAGCAATATGATTTACTAAGGGACACTGTCAAAGATAACTATTGAAAACTTCCAAGATTTACTTTTATAAACAGGAAAGAAATGGGTTGATGTAGTGGTAACAAAAACTATCAGCCAAAGCACTCCAAGTTACAATTGCATCCAGATGGCACTGGCTGTACTGTTTCTTCCATCTTTACCATCTTCAGTTTCTAAAGGTTAAGGTAGGCAGCTCCATTTCACTCTATCAGTATGAGCCAAGGTGGTGCAGTGGTTAAATGCAGCACTGCAGGCTACTTCAGCTGACTGCAGTTCTGCAGTTCAGCTGTTCAAATCTCACCGGCTCAGGGTTGACTCAGCCTTCAATCCTTCCGAGGTGGGTAAAATGAGGACCCGGATTGTTGTTGGGGGCAATATGCTGACTCTGTAAACCGCTTAGAGAGGGCTGAAAGCCCTATGAAGTTGTATATAAGTCTAACTGCTATTGCTATTGCTAAACTACTATGGACAGTTTTGTCAAGCAAATCACCTCATTGGCTGCTGTTATAACTACAAATTCAACATATTCTTTGTGCATGGAAAAATAGTAGTATAATCTTTCAGATGATAGGAAATATAAGGAAAAAATGAACCTGGATTAAGTATGTATCTGTCCATTCATCTAAATTATGGTCAATTACCTATTCTGATATATTAAAAGTTCACTTTTCCCTAGGCAAAATTGTCTATTATCAATGTTATTTATATATGGTAATCAGCTAACAAAAATGTTTCCATCATCATCTCTTGGAAAAGCCATGACAGACTAACAGTTTAGTTAATAAAACTAAAACTATTGTGCAAAAATAAGAAAATGGGTTTGGTATAGTTCCAAAAAAAGAAAAGTATAGTTATGAATAGACACTTAATGCTGATCTCAATTCTGGCATCCACTAGGAAACCTTGGCATGAGTTAGGTTTGGTGAGAACTCTCATCAACAAGTCTAACTTTGAGTAGGATGGGAGATCTGTAAAAATAACACAAATGGTTTGAATGAAAAGTTGCATAAATATGAAGTACAAAAAGAAAATCCTGCATAAACTAATGAAATATATATTCTTTCTGTCCTGTATTAGATATGGGAGTATTCCCCATTTATTTGGGTTTTTTTTTTCTCACTGTAATCACTATATTCTTCATTTAACTCAATCTGTCTGATACTTTAAATCAGGGAATAGATAGGTTTTGTATTTCATTCAAATTTCCACAATATGGTATTAATGTTTATCCCATTATTGTACATATAGGCACTAATTAAATCATAGTTCAAAAAGAATTATTTCAAATATGAATATATGAAATAGATATGTTTCTACTGTGATTAAATCAACTTCAGGGAAAAAAGGAAACTTCATCTGTCAAACAGTCAAAAAACTAAGTCCAGAAATAAAAAGAAAAAAAAATATAGGGAATCATTACCAAGAATTCTTAAATAAGGTAGAAGTTCAATTGGATCAAATTTAACAGATATTATGCAATATCCTGCATAAGCTATATGTTTTATAATCCTAACTATCAATTGTTTCATGTTTGATTATGAACATTAAAGAAAATACACATTGACTAAGCTAACCACACATCTATCTATAGAACCTGCTCAGAGTTGCCTCGAACTACGAGATACATAGCATGTAAATTTAATAAATAGTGTGAGTAGCTGAAAATTCTTAAATATTTACACTAGCACAAATACAACTAATATGTATGCTTTTTAAGTAGTATTTGAAACTTAAGTATTTATCACCCAAGAAAAACAACTGCAGTTGTGCAACTTAATATCAATTGACCTGTCAAATAGGAAAAAAAAAAACCAGTTTCATCTAGATTTAATTATACTCTATATAAATTGAGTTAAATTAATCATGGTTAATCTGCTCCATAGTTTCAATGTATGTATTCACAATAAAGCTAAGTCATGATCAGAATCTATTTTGCATGGGTAATAATTTTACTGGCTTAAGCTGTGCCAGTATCTAAATATCTTTCTACATAATGGCATTAGCTTCGGATCCAAATAAGATTTATAAATCCATGATTACTTCCAAATCACCTTGACATCATTCCCATTCAGATTCATTCTATTAATCCTACTTCCATTTGGTCTGCTGGAATCAATCCAATAGATGAACTCTTCTTTGTAATCAAAATCTATGGCAATCACATTATTTAGGCCCTGAAAGGGAAAAAAATAACTTCAGCAGTTACTATAAACAAATTAATAAAATTAAGATAACTATTCCTATAAGATTAATTATCAAGTATTACAATATACAATAGCAATAGCAGTTGGAAGGGACCTTGGAGGTCTTCTAGTCCAACCCCGTGCCCAGGCAGGAAGCCCCATACCATTTTAGACAAATGGCTATCCAACATCTTCTTAAAGACTTCCAGTGTTGCGGCATTCACGACTTCTGGAGGCAAGGTGTTCCACTGATTAATTGTTCTAAATGTCAGGAAATTCCTCCTCAATTCTAAGTCGCTTCTCTCCTTAATTAGTTTCCACCCATTGCTTCTTGTTCTACCCTCAGGTGCCTTGGAGAATAGTTTGACTCCGTCTTCTTTGTGGCAACCCGAGATATTGGAACACTGCTATCATGTCTCCCCTTGTCCTTCTTTTCATTAACCTAGACATACCCAGTTCCTGCAACCGTTCTTCATATGTTTTAGTCTCCAGTCCCCTAATCATCTTTGTTGCTCTTCTCTGCACTCTTTTTAGAGTCTCCACATCTTTTCTACATCATGGTGACCAAAACTGAATGCAGTATTCCAAGTGTGGCCTTACTAAGGCATTATAAAATGATATTAACACTTCACATTATCTTGATTCTATTCCTTTGTTTATGTAGCCTAGAATTGTGTTGGCTTTTTTGCCAGCTGCTGCACACTTCTGGCTCATATTTAAGTGGTTGTGCACTAGGACTCCAAGATCCCTCTCACAGTTACTACTATTGAGCAAGGTACCACCTATACTGTACCTGTGCATTTTGTTTTTCTTGCCTAAATGTAGAACCTTACTCTTTTCACCATTGAATTTCATTTTATTAGATAGTGCCCAATGTTCAAGTTTTTCAAGATCCTTCTGTATTTTAAGCCTATCTTCTGGAGTGTTGGCTATTCCTGCCAGCTTGGTGTCATCTGCAAATTTGATGAATTCCCCATTTATTCCTCATTCAAATCATTGATGAAGATGTTGAAGAGTACTGAGCCTAAAACAGAGCCTTGGGGTACTCCACTGCATACTTCCCTCCATGTAGATGCAGTTCCATTGAGGACTATATATTGCATGTGGTTGGTTAATTAATGAGGGGTTAAAAACTGAAGGCCACTCTGGCCTCCATGAGGATGAGCTTCCCCTGTAGATTTCATTGTACATGGACTTTAGCATCTTATATATGAGCCTTGGTAGTCAGTGGTTAGAATGCAGTATTACGGGCTAACACTGCCCACAGTCTGTAATTCAATCTTTACAGGCTTGAGGTTGACTCAGCCTTTCATCCTTCCAAGGTCGGAAGTCAAGAGTGTTTCTCTTCTATAAATTTTTGATTAAATCTTACTTCTATTGTTAAGGTCTAGCTTTCAGGACAACCAGTCCACATGGATCAAGACTGTTGAATTTAACCTTTTAAATCTAAATTACACTTTCCCTTCAGTTCTCAAGATGAAATACCATTAGGTGAAACAAACCCTGAAGCAAAGGAAAAAGGACACAGAGCAGCAAACAGATATAGGGAAGGCCCTAGCTTTTTTATCATCAGTACAAAATGTAGTAGATATAATGTCACTGCAGCCGACCCATTTGAAAGCTTTCTCTCTTGACTGATATAATGCTGTCCCTTCTGCAGTATTGGATGGGAAATTATATAAAAGTACCATTGGCTGAAAGGCTCGGCCCCTGTGATTCCAGAGAGGTAGAAACTACAGAATATGTTCTTTGTTGCTCCTTTTATGGAGACATCCAAAGCAAAATCATCCTACCTCTGATAATATCCTAGCAGTGGATTCAAGTTTTTTTTACTACTGATTCTGTGGGCATGGCTTGGTGGGCATGGTGTGGCTTGGTGGGCGTGGCTTGGTGGGCGTAGCAGGGGAAGGATACTGCAAAATCTCCATTCCCTCTCGATCATCTAGGACTTGGGAGGCAGAGAATAGATGGGGGGGTGGGGCCAGTCAGAGATGGTATTTAAGCATTCTCTGAACTACTCAAAATTTCCAACACCAGTTCTCCAGAACTGGTCAGAACCTGCTGAATTCCACCTCTGTATCCTAGGTACCGAGGTGGCGCAGTGGTTAAATGCAGCACTGCAGGCTACTGCTAGATCAGCAGTTCAGCGGTTCAAATCTCACCAGCTCAGGGTTGACTCAGCCTTCCATCCTTCCGAGGTGGGTAAAATGAGGACCCAGATTGTTGGGGGCAATATGCTGACTCTCTGTAAACCGCTTAGAGAGGGCTGAAAGCCCTATGAAGCGGTATATAAGTCTACTGCTATTGCTACTCAGATTAAGCCTATAACGAAATGATGATTTTACAGTGCATGTAGCTAGGTTTTATGCATCAGCATGGAAGATCTGTGGGACATGATGGGCCAATTTTCCACCAGTCAAATTCTATTAATTGCAATGGTAGATATTATCACATTTTTATAATTTTGGATATTAGTGTACTTAATGTAATTTTATTGTCTATATTATAATTTAATACAGGCTGTATTCTGAACCTCATTCATAAATATAAGCTTGTTTTAAAAATGTATTTTAACTTTGTCTTACACTTTATTATATTCATTATCTATTTAGATTCACAGAGTATTTTGCTCATACTGGTCTATAACTTGGTCTAAACTGGTCTATGGTGAATTGAATATGCATAGATGAGGGATGTTCTTCCAAAAGGCACTATTTATTACCTTTAATTTAATTACTACATATGGCAGACTAAATATGGCTGACTTTTGAAAACATAGAACAGTAATTATCAAGAGATAAAACCTTAGAAAAATGAATAAGGAGAGAGTAAGGGGCTATGAAACCTAAACATGTTCAGAGATAAAAGAAAAATAAATCTAAACATTCAGTGGAGTAAAACTAAAATTAATAGCTAATTTAAAATATATATCAAGCTTGCTTTAGCTATGATTTCCTGAGTTCTGCTGCCTAATATGAAGAGGCTCCTGAAAATTATAAATTCCTATTGTTGGAGTAAAGGTACTGCAGAGAACTTTATAAGACAATATAAACCCCCAGATTTTATATGAGATTACAGTGCCTTCTTGTTCCACAATCTTCCTGGCTCATTCATGAAGTATCAAGATTTGAGACTTTCTGATATGTTTGTTTGTTTATTAGAATTTGTCAAACAAAAATGAGAACAAGAATAAAAGAATAAAAATACAGTGACAGGGATGATAGGCACGTTAGTGCACTTATACGTGCCCCCTCTACTAACCACTTAAGTATGATGTAAGGTCCATGGAAGTCAGTTTGTGATGGAAACGGTGAAAAATTGTAGCTGAATCAGGTAGAGCATTCCAGACTTTGACAACGCCATTACAGAAATCGTATTTTTTACAGTCAAGTTTAGAAAGATTTATATTAAGTTTATATAGTCATCTTCCATCTTCTACTCTTTTTCTCCTTCCCCCAAAAGAATTTTGAATAGTATTCCTTGATTAATTGGCAGTACTCGGAAGCATTCCAAAATTGTAGGAAGGAAATATTGCTCAATTATTACTTCAATTTTGTTTTTAAGGGTAAGTTAAAAATTACATTATGATCTAAAATGCCTGCAAGTCATTTAATCCTAAAGCAATGTTTGTTTAGCTGACCTTAATTGAAATGATTTTAGATCACAAATATTTTTGACAGTGCAAATCTGTATTTCCTTGCTACAGAAGATTGTCCAGCTTTAAATACAAAACATGCTATTGCTAAAATGACAGATTGCAGTAATTTGCTCACTCCATCCTTCCTGCCAAATTACTATATTATTCATTTTCAGGGATGAGGGGGATTAAAAACTGTTTTTGTAGATAACACTATAAACTGCTAACTTATAAAAAAAAACCTTCTTGAGTATCATTGGATATAGATATCCTGAGCTGTGTTGAGATACTGATCTTCAAGTCAGGATGGAGCATCCACTCCAGGTGTTTTCAATCTGATATGGAGTCTTTAAAGGTCCGTTCAGGCTGTTTTTAATTCCCTGCAAAGTAGGCTACCATGGGGTTGGTAGATTGTGGCAATTCTGCATGAAATATACTCAGGGGGAGTCATTTGTGGTCTTTGAGGAGTATATTAGTAATATATATATTTATGATCCAACACTTTTAATTTTGCAAGGATGCAGTATACTTTAATGCTTGAACTATAACTGCATTAGGTGGGCTGTATAAAGTAACTGTATTTGCTTTAGAATTCTTCAATTTTCTGGAGGTAACATTAGGTACAAACAGCTCAAGCTAGATCATTTGAAAACTGGCTTTCCAAGAGAAAATCACCAGTAATAGAGAGTATATGTATTTTTTTTTTTTACAACTGCACCCATTTTTTTCACATTTTATATGATTTGAATACAATTTCACCACCATTGTGCCAAATGGTGGCTTAACTACTGTGTAACAGTTTTAAAGAAAACAATAGTTTATGAGAGGCACTTGAATAATGAGAAATCATGAAAACAGTTTTTCTTGCTCCAAAGTATTACTACTGGACTCACAAAAGTCAGTATGGTCATGCAAAATTAATAATTAATTACAATAGAAGTCAGTTATAGTTGAGTATAGGGCCTTAAGTGGTTAAATGCTTGTTATTTCTGTTCTTCTCAGTCTCTAAAACACAGTTGAGAATTAACAATACATTTCTGCATATAACTTTGATTAGATGATAGGATGCCCACCTAATCTAGTCTAGTTGCATATGTTACTTAAAATAGATTGATAGCATTTTCTTCCCAAGAATGTGTTCAGAAACAATAACAGAGGAACCAATGATTTGAAACCCAAAATACTAATAAAAAACACTGAAGAGAACAACAGATAGGTAAATCAATATTGTGTTCTTGGTAATATCATTATGTTATTTACTCAAAAATCCTTTCTCTTTAGTTCTGTATTAACCTGCAAATTTCAACTTTAAAAAACCTGCAAAAATCACATTTAAATATGTATGTAAATATGTTTCAAAACCATAAATCACTAATTGCTTTATTTCCCTACATTCATAACACTTCTGCTTAGTAAAATGATACTTGTATATTAAAAACAGTATAATCATTTAAAGAAACTCCTATCAAGTTATACAAGCAACTAATTTTGTTGTAATATACATGCAGAATTGATTTCAGTGGTATATGTTATGGTAAATATATAACATTTGGGGGAAAGAGTTAATTTTGTTGCCCATCTAAAATGTTTTTATTCACTTCTGCATTGACATTTCCTTATGATGATGTTGTACTGTTTATGGCCACTGTACCTTTTAAAAAAGATCTATGATTTCTGTACATTGTCTAGGGATCCTTTGTGTGACATTTAGAGTATACCTGTTTCATTGAAGTATAGTTGGATCCATCAGTACTAATTTTTCGTATTTCATGATGATCAGCTAGAATTAGGAATGGCTCTTCATCTATATGAAAAAATAATGGTAGCTTTTTATTTAATTTATGAAACTTTGGAATAGAAATATAAATAGTGAAAAATTAAATGCTATATGCTTTGAACATTGGTATGGATAAAAAAACATTAAAAGCATAATATTTCAAACAAGATCAAATATTAGTCATAAGCTGAACAAGAGATTTAATTAGCACCTTTTAAAGTACTTTAATATAGCCTTTGAAACACAAGAGAAGAATTAACACACCCTATTAAGTTTTACTTCCAAAATGAATTTATAAACACAGCTTGGTTTTCAAGGAACGAATAGATAATAAGTAACAGCTGACATAAAATGTTAGAATCATTTGGTTCAAAATTAATGCATATTTTAATTTCCAACCATTAGTGAGTTCTATAGTGGTTCTGAAAAGAAAATATAGATTTTTAATGTTAATACATTTTGGAATGTAAATGTAACAACTAGTTCTACCAGCTGTGTTCACCTTACTTTGTAAAGGAATGTTACTTTATTTACAGTCACTTATATCTCATTGCCTGAGACAAGTTTTTACAGAACTTTGCTTTTAAATAAGCCAACAGCTTATTTGGATGGAAGATATAGAGGCTTGCGGTACTTACTGCAGTCTGGTTATGCATATACAATAATATATAGGTGGAATATCTGACCCATTACTTACTATATTGCAAACTCTATCAAGAACCTAGAACTAATTTATTATATCCTTGTCAATCCAATAGAACAAAAAAAAATGTGTTGTTTAATGAAGACAAACATGCATTGAAACAATTGCATTGTTTGCCATGGTGGTAAGGAATATTCAAAAACATATCCTGAAATACTGTTAATATAAGAGGGGATGTACTGATTTCATTGTTGCATTTTATATACATATATTTTGCTAAAACCTATAGTTGCAAATAAATGTTTTAATACTTCAAAAATTAAGTCCTATTCTTTATGCTTAATTTGACTGTGACTTTAATTGTTTTGTAGCTGAAAAGGTTTACCTGAAAGGGATTTACATCCTTGTTGAGGATTAGGTTGCATTTGATAACCATCCATACACAAGCATTTGTAAGTCCCATATGTATTGATGCATTGCTGACTGCATGGAAAGCCAGATGAACATTCATCAATATCTACACATGTTTTGCCATCTTCTTTCATATGAAAACCAGGCCAGCATTTACACTATAAAGAAAAATAAAGCACATTATGTATTAAGCATGTAAAGGCTAGGTCTATTTCCACTTCCTTATCTGCCTTGGTTAATGCAATATCAATTTTGTTAAAATACTTTTAAAACATATTATCCAAATCTCAGGATTCAAAGAAAAACCCATGGCTCATTTTGAGCTTTTTCACACAGAGACATAGGCAATATTTCACAATTTTATAATTTGTCTAATTGGATTTTTGGAATATTTCATAGCAAAAATGTGATAGACACTAAGTTAGCATTTATTCAAGGCTCTTAAAAGTCCAATAGCATTGGGGTACAGTTACACTAGGCAAGTGATAGGAAAGCTACAGGTTATTTCGTGAAAATTTCTAAAAAAACTGTATTGTTTTTAGTGAACCAAAGAGAGGTAGGAATTACTTTTTTTTTTTTTTTTTTTTTTTGTATCTTCACCTCCCGGTGTGAGAAGTGGAAAAGTTACAAGAGTTAGAACATGAAGATTAATGGTGAGAAAAAAAGTTAATGGGACAATAACCTCAACATTTGGAATTTCTTCTCATAAACCCAATTTAGCAAGTTGAATGTTTACTAGGCATTCAATTAGAAGAACATTAAAATATTTATGTTATATTTGCTGTGGTATTTTTAATGCCTCAACTACTGACTGATTTGTGAATTTGTGTATATTATTTTGGATGTTTTCAATTTTTTATTGTTTTAAATAGTTATAGTTTTAGTGTATTATATGTTTTGAATTGTAAGTCACCCACAGTCATTGTCTGACATGAGCGGCTATAGAAATTGAATAAATAAATATATTTATTGTACATAATATCTTATTTCAGTATTTCAACTGTAAAAATCCATCAAGTCTTTTGTTGTGAGATAACATAAAAGAATACAGTAATGAACCCATATTTTTAAATTATATATTAGACACATAAATTGGCATAGCCACATACTTTAAAGCTACTTGTTATTTTTTCAATACCTCCAATTGATTACATTAGACTTTAAAACTAAACAGAAGTTTGCATGTTCTCCGGACTTGCATTAAGAGTAGAGTAGAGTAGAGTAGAGTAGAGTAGAGTAGAGTAGAACGGAACGGAACGGAATGGAACGGAACAGAATATAATTCTTTATTGGCCAAGTGTGATTGGACAAACAAGGAATTTGTCTACAGTGCATAAGATCTCAGTGTACCTCGGTTCTCTTTAAAAAAAAAATCTCTACCTACAATTTTCAATTTATTTTTCTTCCAGAAAACTATTTCCTTTTCCTAAGACACATAGAAAGTAAAATGAAGTATGGGCTATAAAGTTTTATTACTTGTATTACTATTAACAAAATATACAAATACAAGCATCATATGATTAGCATTTCTATGTCAGTTGGGGATTTCAAAGTCTTTTTTATAGTGTATTATTTTAAACTCCTAAACTACCAACCTTGTATCCAACAGGAAGATCTTGACAGTCTTGAGAACAGCCACTAACTTTCTTACTCAAACATTCATTTATATGGCAATTTCTCTCATCAGACCCATCACCACAATCCTGTTTGGCATCACAAACATCTTCTTGGGGGATGCACTTGCCATTTTTACACATAAAAAATGAATTGTTGCATGACTGTTCTAAAAAAAAGAAATAAATGGGTAAAAGGAAACAGAATGCAAAAAGTATGGTCATCAGGTTTATAATCTATAGTTTCATTTACAAACAAATTATACATTTGCATACAGGTTACATACAGGTTGTTATACAGGTTTAAAATATTTGTACAATATGTATAAATTTTATATTTGTAAATTATTATAGCTTTTATAAATCTATAAACAGTACAATCTAGAAATATTAATTGTTATGGAACATAGGGCACTAATTTCAATGAACAACTATTTTGGCAACTGTCTATGTGTTTGCTAAATATAATGCTTGATTATTTTAAATACAAAATTTTGTTTATGATGGATCTTTCTTCCTGTTGACTTAAGGCTGGCCTTAAAGTAGACCAGACCAGGAAATAAACTCCACAAACGGGTGGAAATTGTTTTTATTTAAATTGTATATAATAAATCTTTCAAGGCTGAATCTGTTTACCTTCTTCTTCCTTACTGTGAATTCCTTACTCTCTATAGTTGCAATAGTATATGAGAATGACCTTGAAAGACAGGAGGAAGAGCCACAGAATAGACCACTGTCATGTAAAGTATACTTCAATCCACAGAAGGGGAGAGTAAAAGAGAAGGAGTGGAGAAATACTTTCTATCTTGCAAGATTCTGTTAATGTAACTTTACAATAAAGACAAAGTTAGTATCCCTTGGTTTTTCTTATCTGAATTATCTTAAAGGACTAGCAACAGGTATCAATGCTTTGTCTTTATAAATTCTATATTGCAGTAGATGATCAAGCTGAACCTGAGGTGGAGTTAAATGCATCATCAGTCTAGAGTCCCTACACTCCTGAAAGAGACCTAACTTTAGTTCTGTTCAGCCTGATTTTTTTTCTATCTTTCAACCTCTCTTCCTTTGCACATGCCTTGGATCAAAGCATGACAGTTTTCAAGTGATGAATTGAGGGAAAGAGAGAAGTCTCAAACACCATCTGGATTAAGATATCTGCAGTATGGTGCTACAGAAAGGACATGTCAAATAATAATAAGAGGCAATTAATGAATTACCCAATCAGCATGCTTTGTCAGTAGTCTGCAAGTAGAAATACTTATTTTAGTAACTGCCTCATTCTAGAAAATTATTTTGGACTTAAAAGCAAGATTGCACAAATATTTAAAAAGCTGAACCTGCACTTCTGCATTTTATATTAATAGGATCTTCATCTGAATGATCTGGACAATCAAAATCTCCATCACATTGCCACTGAGAATTTAAGAGGCATCTTCCATCAGCACAGCTGAATTCTCCAGGATTACAATGGCGATAGCCTAAAACCAGAGTGATTAAAACCTTTTAGATATTTATATCATTTATAGCCTTACAATTTATCTTTGCATGCAGGGTATCATCCACAAGGTAAGACAAAAATATTTTTTGCCTGTTTACTAATCCTAGCTAAAATGAAATTTCAAATTCTTTATTATCTCACCCATCAATTTGCCTGTTTGGGTAATGCCTGTGCATAATCAACAAATTCCAGTATAGGATTATAGCCCCATAAGACTCTTCCATGACAGGGAGATATTGCAATTAAATTGAATGGCAAAAAAAAAAAGATTTCAGCCAAGAAATATGATACAGTTTCTAACTATTCAAATCTAATTTTAGTGAAAAACTTTAGTGGGAAATTACAAAAGCAATAGCAGCAACAATTTTCTGGAATTCAAGGAATAGTATATGTGCAATTGAGACCTGTCTCCAAAACACAGTAAATGTTAACAGTAAGCTCAGTTCCTTAATTTTACTGTTAACTTACTGTTTACAGTAAACTTTAAGTGTAATCTTCTCTGCTAGAATATGAGGCAGAGAATCTCAATTTTGATGCAAAGACAGGTGTCTATGTCTAACAGTAATACACTTGTTTAAAGTAAATTAATATATTAAAGCTTGAAACATGTATGTGTGTATGTATGTGTGTGTGTGTGTGTGTGTGTGTGTGTGTAAACTAATTATAAAAAAATCCCAGAAGTAAAGCAAAATTAGAAAATTATGTAATGTAATTTTCTATAATCAAATTTTCTGGAAAAGAGAAGACCACTACAGAACCCAAACACATCAAAATAATAAATTTCTCTTTGTATAATTCTTGCATAATCTGGCATTTTTGTATAATCCAGTTTTATGAAAGAGCTTCAGGATAATTAGATCCTGCTGAAGTCACTTTTGGATGTGCTATTGGACTTGAACAGCATTTAAGATCCAGCAATTAAGTAAATAAAAAGATTGAGATAATAGTATGCAATAGTACACAGAGGAATTCATAAGGTTCATTATTTAATAATGAGTTTCTGTCTACTATCAAATTTACCCAGACTTGCATTTACCCATACAGATGATATAATTCTGAAAGGTTGAGTTGATACACAGCTTTTCACATATTAAACAAAGGTCAAATTCTGTCACCTTAACATATTGCTAATACTGAAACAGCATAATTCAAGATGAATCTTGCTAGTCCTTGCTTTAAATTTTAGCCTGCTATGGATTAATATACCAGTTATACTGAATTCATACTTGAACAGATGAAAAAAAATCCTTTATTAAATAAATGGAAAATAAATTATTCAATCCTAAGTATTTTGTATCATATCAAGGATGGATCAAGGAACCTTATTAAGTCTGCCAGGAGAAATATATCCTGTCCAGAGTTAAATAATTCTTTAATTTAATGTTCAGGATTTCAGCCATAGCTGGATTTTTTCATTCAAACACATTGCTACTTTTCTTTAAAGCTTACAGTAAAAATAAGAAAAGTATAAAAATAGAGTAACAATGTTACCTAATTGAATTCTTTTATTCTTTTATAACTTACTTTCTTTTTACAAGATAAAATTAGATAAAATTTAAGAACTTTTTTGTAGTGAATAATTGTCAAAGATACTTACCACATTCTAGAGATTCATCTGATCCATCCTCACAGTCATCATCGTGGTCACATACAAACAGTTTAGAAATGCAGACTTTATTGTGGCATGTGAAAGTATTTTCATCACAAGTATTACTGGGCGCTAAGAAAAATTATAAAAGGGGAAGAATGAAGTTAACTTAGCAAAAGGAAACATAATTGCTCCCTTTCGAACAGCTGGGCGGCGGCGGTGGCGGCGTTATACGAGCGGCGGTGGCTTTGGCCCCGCTGTCTCAAGAGGCTGCCCCGCTACCCTGGGAGGCTTGATTTGTGCCCTGAACAGAGGGTAGGGAACTGTATGGAAGTGCCTGTTTGGACTAGAGGACTAGCTCTTTACCCCCACCGCAACTTTGCTGCTTTGTACTGCGGCCCTGCTGATTGCTTCCTTTCCCCCTGGCACGGCATCCCCTTTGTGTTTTGCCGCTGCTTTCACTGGGCTCTGCAACGTTTTATTTATCATCTATCCACCTGGACTGTGATCCCAGGATTTCAACGACAAGCTCTTTGTTGTGTTGGGTACCATCTGTTGCTGCTGCTGCCTCAGGAGGGCCACGTTAGGCAAAATCGTCCACCGGATCATCTTGCATTGGACACCATTGCTCCGGAAAGGCAGCATATGTGGACCTCTGACTCCCTCCAGTGGCCATTACCGACACTTCCTCCATCTTTTGGCTGGTTTCATCATTTTTACCATCTTTATCATCTTTACCGCCTCTTTAATTACCATCTACTCACCCCTCCTATAATTACATCTATAATTACATCTGTTGGGCCTCTCCATGTACGAACTAACTGTACCCATCTGGCTAATACTACCCCTCGTCGTCCCAGGGAAACCATCTCAACTACCCAGACTTTGCCTTTACTGACATTATTGACAAATCGGACTTTAACATCTTTGACGATTTCTTTTAATCGCCTGGACTTTTGGGACCTTCCCAACTACATAAGAAGGGAAGAAAGGCTACTTCCCCTTCTATATATACTCTTTTATAAGATCTACGCACGCTGCGCAAACTTTTAAATGGTATGGTGAGTGCATGTGATTGTATGTGTGAATTGGATGATCCCACTTTTATTACCCCATGACTCTTGTATTTTTATGTGTTTTTAATTATTACGTGGGGACTGCTTGAATGTATAAATGAGTGTGCTTGATTCGGAGGACCTGTCGGGAATTGCGGGGGCTATGGGGGTGGTTGAGGGGACTAAAGATACGGGAGAGGGTCGGGGTATTGCGGTCGTGACAGGGAGGGGCAGATACGGCGGGGACTTTAGGGCAGGCCATTACCGGGGAAGGAGGGTTCGCTACATCACAGAGATCCCTCCTTCCGGCCCTAGGAGCCCCACTCCAAGACCAGATGGCGCAAGTAATCAGGACCCTGGTCTCAGGCTGTTGTCGCTAAATGCCAGGTCTGTTGTACATAAAGCACCTCTCGTCCGGGACTTAATTTTAGACGAGAGGGCAGACCTGGCATGTATTACTGAGACCTGGCTGGGCCCAGAGGGAGGAGTCCCCCTTGTAGAACTGTGCCCAGAAGGTTTTCAGGTGCTGCATCAGCCGAGAGCCCAGGGAAGGGGTGGGGGTGTGGCCGCTGTTATCCGGGAGTCGTTAGTTCCTCGTAGGGTCCCTGCTCCGGAGATTGTCGGGTGTGAGTCTTTGCTGTTAAAGTTGGACCTCAAGGGTCAAGTGGGTTTGCTGCTAACGTACCTGCCTCCCAACAGCGTTGCAGCAGCCCTCCCCTCGCTCCTCGAGTCAGTAGCCGAGCTGGCAATTGAGTTCCCTAGGTTGATGGTCCTGGGGGACTTTAATTTGCCGTCGCTCGGTGAAAACTCTGATGGGGCGCAGGAGTTCATGGCTTCCATGACAGCCATGGGCTTGACTCAAGTAATCCGAGGCCCAACCCATTCAGCGGGACACATGCTTGACCTCGTATTTCTCTCGGAGCAGTGGATGTGTGATCTTGGTCTGAGGGGGAGTGACATCATACCCCTGTCGTGGTCAGACCATTGCCTACTGAGGCTCGACTTCCGGAGGCCAAACCCCCACTGTAGGGAGGAGGAACCGACCAGGTGGTTCCGCCCCAGGCGTCTTATGGAGCCAGTAAGGTTCCAGACAGAGCTTGGGGTTATTCCTGATACTTTCGCCCACAGTCCGGTAGAGACTCTGGCTGCTGCGTGGCATTCGGCAGCGTCAGAGGCCCTCGACCGGATTGCGCCACTGCGGCCCCTCCGAGGCGGCGGATCCCGGAGACCCCCTTGGTTCACCGAGGAGCTCCGGGAGATGAAGCGCCGGAGGAGATGCCTAGAGCACCGTTGGAGGTCCGATAAGTCCGCATCGAACCGAGCAATGGTAACCACCTGCACCAGGGAATATACTAGGGCACTTAGGGCAGCTAAAAGATCACACATAGCCTCCCTGGTCGCATCCGCTGAGTCCCGCCCAGCCGCCCTGTTTAGGATAACCCGCTCCCTATTGAACAAAAGGGAGGCGGGGGAACCCTTGCAGGGCAGAGCTGAAGAATATGCCCAATTCTTAGCGGACAAAATTGCTCGGTTTCGGACGGACTTGGACTCCACACCCGCAGTTCCAGCCGAGACTCAGGGGGACCAAGTACAACAGCTCTGGGTTGAGTTTCAGGAGGTTACCCCCGGGGATGTGGACAAGGCCATGAGAGCTGTGAGTTCCTCCACCTGTGCTCTGGATCCGTGTCCCTCATGGCTGGTTTCTAACTGCAGTGAGGTGACACGAGGCTGGATCCAGGCGGTTGTAACCGCCTCTCTTCGGGAGGGGAACTTCCCCGCCGCACTGAAAGCGGCGGTGGTGAGACCCCTCCTGAAGAAGCCATCCCTAGATCCAGCTGTCCTTAACAACTATCGCCCGGTCTCCAACCTCCCCTTTTTGGGGAAGGTTGTTGAGAAGGTGGTGGCCTTCCAGCTCCAACGGTCCTTGGAGGAAGCAGACTACCTAGACCCCTTCCAGTCAGGCTTCAGACCCGGTTACAGCACTGAAACCGCCTTGGTCGCATTGATGGATGATCTTTGGAGAGCCAGAGATGAAGGACATCCCTCCATCCTGGTCCTCCTTGACCTCTCAGCGGCTTTCGATACCATCGACCATGGTATCCTTCTGCGAAGACTGCGGGAGGTGGGAGTGGGAGGCACCGTGTTACGGTGGTTCTCCTCCTACCTCTCGGACAGGTCGCAGTCGGTGTTAGTGGGAGGGCAGAGATCGTCCCCAAGGCCCCTGAAATATGGGGTGCCGCAGGGTTCGGTCTTATCCCCCCTACTATTTAACATTTACATGAAACCGCTGGGAGAGATCATCCGTAGGCACGGGATTAGATACCATCAATACGCGGACGATACTCAATTGTATCTGTCCGCCCCGTGCCAAATCAATGAAGCGGTTGACGTAATGGACCGGGGGCTTGAAGCCGTCATGGACTGGATGAGGATTAACAAGCTTGTGCTCAACCCAGAAAAGACCGAGTGGCTGTTGTGTTTTCCTCCCAAAAATTTGGCCACTAATCCAACACTCAGGCTGGGGGGTCAAATTTTACACCCCTCAGAGAGGGTTCGCAACTTGGGAGTCCTCCTGGATCCACAGCTGTCATTCGACCATCATATAGCGGCTGTGACCAGGGGGGCATTCGCCCAGGTACGCCTGGTGCGCCAGTTGCGACCCTACCTGAACCGGGAGGCCCTCACAACAGTCACTCGGGCCCTCGTGATTTCTAGGCTGGAATACTGCAACGTGCTCTACATGGGGCTGCCCTTGAGGAGCATCCGGCGACTTCAGCTAGTGCAGAACGCAGCCGCGCGAGTGATCGCGGGTGCACCCCGATTCACCCGCATTACACCTATCCTCCGCGAGCTGCGCTGGCTACCTGTCGATCTCCGGATGCGCTTCAAGGTGCTACTGATCACCCATAAAGCCCTACATGGCAGTGGATCTGGATACTTGAGAGACCGCCTTCTGCCAATTACCTCCCTACGACCTATAAGATCCCATAGGTTAGGCCTCCTCCGCATTCCATCGGCCAGCCAGTGTCGGCTGGCAACCACAAGGAGGAGGGCCTTCTCAGCAGCGGCCCCGACCCTTTGGAACGAGCTCCCCGTAGAGATTCGCACCCTCTCCACCGTCCAGGCCTTCCGCACAGCCTTGAAGAACTGGCTCGCCCGTCAGGCCTGGGGATAAGGACCATTACCCCGCCCGAATGTTGTATGCATGTTGCTTATTATTTTATTATGTGTTGTCGTCTTAGTGTTGTATTCCCCCCTCCCTGGTTTTCTGTGAGCCGCCCTGAGTCCCCTCAGGGAAAAGGGCGGCCTACAAATAAAATCAAATGAAATGAAAAAAAAAATAACGATACTTTCCATATTGGACAATATTCAATCTTACAAAGAAAAAACTCAGATATTGTAATCTTTTAACTCCTCCCACCAGGCTTCCCTCAGAGGAACAGAAGAAAAAATAATTTGAAGTTAATACAACTTGGGCGAATACTTTAATTGCACTCTTTAAAGATTGTCTGTATAGAATATTTCAAATGCTTCCTGAGTCCCATGTGGATTTTCATTGTATGATACAGGGCTTTTGAAGTCTGATAATATGGTAGAAAAGGAGGAAAAGGAAAGGTAAATTAGGTCATGTTTGTATACACTTTCTGTAATGGGACAGATTGAACAAATGATTTAAGAAAGAGTTGTGCTATTAACTCCAATTGCAATGGAACAGGGGGAAAAGAGAACAGTCAACAAAAAAAGTCATGGAGATTTGAGATATCTTCATTATTATACATAGCAAAGTGGTCAAATATTTTCTTTTTCCCTTATTTCACACTTTTAAAAAAGTCTCACCAGCTAATTATCACAACCAGTAACACTTATTTTATACTTAAAAGACATAAACCACACTTCTGCCAGATGATAAAATTAAGAGGATTTATAACATTGTTGTCATTTTTATATAAATATTCTATTTTTCAATGGATCATCTTACATTCAGAATCATCTTTCACTTGAACACATGATTGGAAGCAAGATTTTATTTCATACATGTGCCTTTAAACTTCTATTGATCACTATTGTAGACAATTCCCTCTATTCTTTGGGTGCTTAAAAACCTACAGGTGGATTCATTGCAGATATGCTTCTTATTGAGAATCAGATCAATTTCTTTAGGTCTATTAAACCACAGTATTTTTGTCTTACCAAACACAAACAACAAACATTAACGTCTCATTAGCCAAAACTGAATTGGAAAATATGTTTTGTATATCTTGCAAAATGGCTTTTACCACATCCCGCTGTAGCAAGTTCATCACTTCCATTAGGACAGTCTCTTTCACCATCACAAAGCCAGTGTAGAGGAACACAGGCATATGAATCTAAACAGCTGAACATGTCTGGAGCACAAGTTACTGAGCCTGTGAAACACATACAAAAGAATAGAAAACAAACAAACTCCTGATGTTATGCTTCACACAATATATATTTTCAAATATTCTTTTAAAATAATCCAACAGATGAACATGGCATACTACCAGAAATAAATCACTTTCACCTGGGCACAACACCTAAGGTGAAGTTTAGCAGTTTAGTCTAGTGGTTAAACACCAGTCTAGACAGTGAGAGACCATGAGTTCAAGTCCTGAACTCATGGTCTCTTTGACTTTGGGCCAGTCATTCTCTTTCAGCCCAAATCATCTCACAAGGTTGTACTTTCAAACAGTGCATCACTAATATCTGAAGACACTTTGAATTATACTAAAATTTGGAACAAGCTATGCCAGATTTATTTATTGATTTATCTGTTCAATTTGTATAGCTGCCAATTTTTCATATATGACTTTGGGCAGTTCATACAATTTAAAAAAAACCCATACAAATACAAATAAACCATAAACTTCCATCTTCTGAAAGATATAACTATTTCACAAGATCCATGCCATTGCCAAATCCAACAGTTTTCCTCTGATATGCTAATAAATCTCTAGATAGCTTCAGACATTTTAAAATTAGCATCATTATACAACTTACCACAAATAGCTTTACTTTCATCCAAACCATTTCCACAATCATCTTCCCCATCACAAGTCCATTGTTTGGAGATGCATTTTTGTTCAGAACAAGCAAACTGATTCCATGAACAGGAGGAATCTAAAAGATTTAAATTGTAATGCATCCAATGGCAGCATTGTGAAAATATATTGTATGTTCTTTATAACTGGAGTGCTAAATATGAACAAAATATTTTCTGTACAAATTTATCTCAGCTATTGTTCAAATACACAGAGTTTGGCTCATTTTTACATGCAATTTAATCTGATTTGTTTTTTAAAAAAGTTTATGAACATTTAAGCAGTTTTATAACTATTTGTGCTATAATGAAATCACATCTGTGAACAGAAAACTGAAAGTCTAGATGTAATATGTGGGATTATTTTAACATTTAGTTTTATGGGATCCAGTTTTCATTAAAAAAATGTTCTGAAGACAGAGAAGTTGCATCAATCAGAATGATGAAAGAAGCATCCTTTTGGGTGGACACAATCATAAGACATAATAAAAAGACAGAGATTCCATTCTGATGCCACAATGCTGCTAGTATCAGTTGGAACATTCTTCACTCCCAACTCATGGTCACCATTAAACTGTTCTCCTTGCCTATGTCAGAAGAATTCAGGGATGCTTACTTTCAAATATTTTTGCTTTATTAACTCATATAAAATTGTCAGAATGTCATGATGTTAATTTAGCTTTTGTTTTTAAAAAATTAATTGTCTTGTAATGTGCTCTGAAAACTTGTTATCAACAGCTCTTTTGCAAGAAATGTTTATGGATTAATGATAAAATACTCACCACAGAGTAATTCATCACTTCCATCTTCACAATCTTTCTGACCATCACATACCCAGGAAATCAGTATACATTTACCACTAGGACAGCCAAAATAATTCTCTTCACATGTATGCTTATTTCGAACTTCAGTAAAATAAAAGAAACAATGTATTTCTAGTTATCATGGTATCTTGAATATAAATTGTTAAAACAAAATGGCAGTAATCAATACCATTCATTATTATGAAGAAAAATATTTTCCCCCAATTACCTGGGCATTTTAATTCATCTGAATAATCTCCACAATCATTAGATCCATCACACAGCCATTCTGGTAGTATACAGAGTGAAGTAATGTTACAGCTAATAAATCCTGAAGATTTCACTCCAAGTTTATAGAAATTATTGCAATCTGTGTTATCTGAGAACATAAAATGCAATTATCATACATTATAATATATTTTTTAAAGTTTGATCTCATTACTGGAATTTATCTTATATTGTTCAATTTATTTCCCATAAACATTATATTGCCTGTCATTGATCAAACACAGGAAGTATTCTTATCATGTTCAATGTATTCAAGTTCCACTGAGCTTATTGTCCGTGTAAACTCTGAGGCGTTATATAAAACACAAATTAATTATACATGAAGTACATATTGGTCTGAAGGGAGAAAAAAAATAAAGTATTATACAAATGGAATAAATAAATAAATAAATAAATTAAAAAGCAGAATTCCTTACTACAGTTTTTCTCATCCAAAGCATCTAAACAATCCACAATCTGATTGCATTGAGCTGATTTTGGAATGCAGGTTCCATCTAAACAGCGGAATTCCATGGAAGAACATCCAGAAACTATAAAGAGGATATTTTTAGAGGCAGGAGAAATGGGAAAGACATTTTAAAAAAAACATTTTTGCACTGATGAGGATAGATAAAGAGACACTCCATCCCAATGTGTGTGTGTTTGTGTGTGTTTGTAGGTATGTACATATGTTTCTAGACATCAAATGATTGCCGATCCCAACATTTTGTATTAAGATAACCTTCTCAGATTACTAACTGGCCCTAAAGTGATAGTTACTGATCCAACATTATTTCATCCCATAAATGTGAAGTTAATTATGTTTTTTTTAAAAAAAAAATATTTGCCCAGATTTTTCATGTACGATAACTGCATTGAGTAAATAGTGAATTACAGTCCTTGGTTTCATCAAACACCCCATTCCAATGAACATTTTAATGATACTTAATTTTAAATTTGTATCAATATTCAAAGTATTATTCTGCAAAAAAAAAAAGTACCTTCACAACCTCTTTCATCAGAATTGTCACCGCAATCATTTTTGCCATCACAAATTTGATTACTAGATATACAGCGCCGATTTAAGCAAGACTTAAACCCTTTCCGACAGATTCTGTTTTCTTATAAATTAAAACAGAGAAATAGCTTTTGTCATTTACACAGCATCATTACAGTTGAAATATTTAGGCATGCAGACATGAATCAGTAGCTAAAAGCTTTACATAAAAACAAGACATGGCAAGAGAATCAAATTGAAAAAATGGACATTTAGTGGACTGACTTACCACAATACAATAATTTCTCATCAGACTTGTCCTTACAGTGAGCTATGCCATCACATGAAAGTTGGTAATCAATGCACTCACCATTTCCACATTCAAATTCAGAGTAGAAATTGCATGACACATTTTTAGCTAAAAAAAAGAAAGGGCATTCACTTCAAAGTTAATAGCATAAAAGCCAATTGCAGACTTAAAAATTTAGCGTTGTGGAGTAGGAGATATGGTTGAACAAGAGGAGATATTCTTGTGCAAGAAACTGATGAGGCAGGAAAACCAGATGGTATCAATTTCACAAAGAAATTGAACTTTCCCTCTATCAACATGGGACCCAAAAATGAAGGAGAACTTGTGCTGATACGACAACTTAAATACATTGTAGCTAAGTATTTGAATCATTTCACATTCTATTTATTTAAGACAGTCATTTGGGGACGTTATATGTGGATATTTATGTACATAAAGTTGTATGGAAAAGATACAACAGGTGGAATGTGGGAAGGATTTTGTTTTTAAAAAGTTAAAATGCTTTCATGATTATTTTGAGAAGAAAAAAGACATTACTTTTGCATCCAAAAATGAATATGCAAAAATACTATATTTGTCTATTTGTCTTGAAATGTGTAAGTTCATGAATTTTAGTTAATTGTCTATATGTGTTTTCAGTTCCTTAGCTGAGCTAAATGATAGGTAAAATTTTCAACACACGTAATTCCTTGATTTTATGATAAAATCATACTTCAAGTTAATCTGTGGCCCCATTCAGTGTCTTGGATATTCAACTATGTATTTATGTAAATCCAGCTTGCTCATAGCAGCACAACTGTAAACTAGATGGCTCTTTGATTTATGAGGGTAAGATCAAGCCATAGACCAAACACCTGTTGTACTGATCTCTATTCATACTGGTTTTATTCTATCCATACTGATTTTACACAATACTGAAATGACTTTTTTTTCAATAAGTGATCCATGAACAGGGTCCCATTTAAATAATCTAAATGCATAAATGCATCTAAATAATCTGACCATTTGTACTGTTGCCAGGGAATTAAAACTCTGGGCTTTTCATAGGCATACCAATTATATTTTTACTGGAATCCCCTAACAAAAGATTTATTCAAGAAAATCCAGTAGAATCAAAACTTGTGGTTTTCAGAATAGAGAAAAAAACACAAAGCCAGTTACAGAAGAAGCAGAATCTAATGGTGGTATATTCTCTATTGAACAAATGCAGGGAATTGCTCCCAAAGAATTGCAGATTTGTACAAATACATACCCATTTCCAAATCATTGCCTAGCCAGCTAACTAATTTTCCAAATATCTTGGAGGCAAAGTGTCCCAATTCTTAAATGTTGCCAATACAGGATAGATCAGCTAACTATATAACAGGATCCACACTACTTCAATAGTATTTCTTTTCTGATTATTCAAATAGGTTTAATTCAGTCTAGCAGCTGGCTTCTTCCTCTTTGAAAGAGCTTTCATTTCTGAGAAATAATCTACTGATTCCTTTGTTAACAATCAATTGAATTGCTTTTATTCCAATTTAGATTGCTTTTATTCCAAAACCTATTATTATATTTTAGCATTGACAAAGTTCATCTTTGTTTCGGCACAAAGAAATCTTATGGATGTCAGCTTAACATGAAATTCAGTCTAAGGTGAGCTTGACTTCCAAAGCTTCATAATGCTTTCCAGGATGACCTCCCAATCTTTTCTGTTGCCAGGATCACATTTACAGGATCAAAATCTTATTCTCTGTGACTCTTAAATTTTTTAGCCATATTTCTCTATACAACCTTGAAACACCAGGAAGTATCTGACACTTGCACATTTTTTGTTCAAAACTTTCTTTCTTTCTTAAAGTGATTTGGACCCAATGAATTTCTGGTACTAGTTTTCAGTTGAATGGTAGTGTTGAGCAAAGAACTGAGAGGACTGTGGGACCAATTATGAGTCAGTTCAAAGTACTCTATATTTAAATTATATTTTCTCCAACCCTGACTACATCTCATTTTTAAACTTGCTATTACACTGTATCTGAGTGCAAAAGAATATATCATCCAAATTGCAGTTTTTATACCATAATATTTAGAAAGCCTTAACAAGCTTCTTTTGTCCCATTTTAAAATTTGTAATTATAAGCCATGAACCCACAGAAAATTTCTGCCACAAGTTTTTCTATCTATCAAAAAGTGAACACCTTTGTATTTTCCTTGCTCTGGAACAAGAAAAGGGGCTTGACACTCCATTATTAGTTTCCTTCCCTCCTCCAAATTATTAACACTTCGCTAATGTCACTAGAACTTGAATTTCCCAGTATAGGTATTTCCACAGCTTCTTCTCACATGTTTATTTTGCAAGTGTTATATTCCTGCCTCAATTATCTTCATGGAATATGCTGCACAACTGTACATTCCATTTGTGTATGAAATGCTTTGGTATGATTCTATTAGCAGTGTTTCTATTAGCAAAAGCTGTTATGTTTTATACAATGGAAAACTGTCTCTCACTCTTCACAGGTTTACATTTCAGCCAGTCAAAGAGTAGATTCAGAGTAGATTCAAAGGACATGCAGGAATTGTAGACCAAAACAGCCATTCCATTAATGGGCTTTGATTTATGCAAAGTTGGATTTTACTTAATAATTTTGGATTTCAATGATTGTTCAAACAATTTCTTCCCATTTTTGAACTATCTATTTTTCATCTGACTGCAGTTCAGAATATAAGTCTCTATAAATCATACCTCTATAAAGATGCATTTCTTCTTTGGAAATAAGAATAAGAATGCAGGGCAATCATGCTCACTATGCAAAACACATCATGGGCTCTGTCCATACTAATGTTATATCAATACACACACACACACACACACACACACACAAACACACACACACAAATTGGTCAGTTAGCATTCAAGAGCCAAACTGAACATTGTACAATTAAATCAGAACTGGAAACTAAATGGATACCAACCTGATGAAGCAATAGAGCAACATTTGTTTTCTAATTCCTTTCTTCACATAGACAATCTAATGCATGATTTGAAAACTTACATAATACAGGAATGTATATTTGTTTCCTAACAACCAGCATATAAGAAATTTATGTCAATTAAGCATTTGAATACCCTTGGGGAATATTAATGCCTGGCTATATTGCCAAGTTAATTACAGTTTTGAACTTGTAGCAAATCAGCTCTACACAGGATTCGCTGCAGTGTGTTATTGGTCTAAGTGTGACAGTTTTAAGGCTATATTTAAATAAAATGTTATTGTGAGATACTGATATTTTAATTAGATTCACTTGGAACTTGGAAATCAGGTATCTTTCTATACAAGATCAATTGATCTCTAAGGGTATAATTTTCACAGCCATTTTAAGACTCCACTGCACTACAACAATGTCTACAGCCTTAATTAACATGTTTCTTATCAGTATAAATCATCAGTATGTCCCATTCACTTTTAATTAATATTGCCAGAGAGGTGCATCTTTGTCATAAAACACTGCAAATTATAGTATAGTGATTGTAAATTAATTTATTGATGAAAATTTGCTTTAGAACAATTTACTACTCAAATAGCAGGGTTTATAGCATTTAATTCCCAAAATCTTACTGTCGTAAAATAGATAAAGGCGCTATACACAATTGCTACAATAATTTATTAGAAGATGGGAACAAGAAATTGGAGGAACTTAACTGGGAGGGAGATGAGAAGCAAAATATTTTCTTCTTCTTCAAGGAGAAAAAATGTTCTTTTTATGGATTGGGTTTTTTCTTGTGTATGTGTGTGATTTTGTACACTTCCCAAAGTCCATTAGAGTTGGGTGAATAATAAATTTAAATAAAAATAAGAACAATATGGGAACAGTCACCCTATTGGGAAGTTATGGAGGTATGCAGCAAATACATTTAAAAAAACGAATGAATAAATAAATAAATGGAATGCTGGATGTGATAAGCCTTTGGTCCTCTTCCAGTACCAGGCTTCTCATGTTTTTAATAAACGTCATTATTTACATTACTTCTTCCTTAACTGAATAAAAAATTCGTTTCATTCACAACTCAACAGTTATGACAACAATCATTCTGGATGTCCATACTTTTTATTGGTTTAGTAGATAAAACAGGTAGTATCATGCAAACTGGAATACAATCATTATTTTGCTGAAAATGTGTAAGCTATCAAAATGCATATTAAAGAAAATATATGCAAACATGAATACAAGTTTGTATTGATCTTTCCCTCCCCAAGTAAGCTTATAAGAAATGAAATATAACAAAACTTTTGTCTTTTGATTCTGTTTATGAATAAATTTGAATTTTGAAAACTTAAGAACATTTTAAAAATCTATTCCTACATAGGTGAATCTATCAGAGTTGTTTTCCCTATTATTTTTTTTAAAAACTCACTTTAATTCTTTCTATTCTATTTATGAAGAAACTTGTGAAATTTTGGTTAGCTTGAATTTTTTTAGTCATCATTAATTCTAAAAGAAAGAGGGAGGGAGAGAGAGAGAGAGGATGGATCGATTACAATTGTACTTACACATACATCTGTTACCATCTGTAAGTATGCGGTCACCCCTACATGAACAATTAACGTGCCCATCAGGTGTCAGGAGACACAAATCATGACAGCCTCCATTCAATTGGGCACAAGGGGATAATTCACCTGGTAAGGAAAAAAGATTGTATAACTAAAAACAAGTAATCAATTTGCATTGGAACAGCTTGTTTCAATATTTATGATCTTTTAACATAGCAAGGCCAATACATTACATGGTATGAATGCATTTTGGAAAAGTTGCAGTTTCCAGATAGTCTTCATGGATTATATATATATACAACACATTACATTAATTCACTCAGAAGTGAGCGATCATCAATAGTGGCTCCTGATCCAGGAATGGTGCAATTGTTACACAAAATGAAGTTTTGCAAACACTCTCTTGATCACAGCCACAATCTACAAGTAGTCTTCAACTTAAACCAGTCGCTTAGTGACCATTCAAAGTTAAAATGGACATATAAAAGGGCACTTATAATCCAGATCTGAAGTTCTGATTATTTCCTCCTCTCCGTAGTCACATGATTACAATTTGGATGCTCAGCAACATTACTGCATTTCACTTAAGACTATGGTGTTTATTTTACAACAACTGCTGTTTGCTTAACCACCATAAAAAGGTCATAAAATCAGGTCAATCACATGACTTTTATGACATATAACTGCAACGGGCAGGATCCATTATGATTATAACTTGAGGACTACCTGTATTCTTCACCTAGTGGCTTCATTAAGATATTTAATAAGAGATCATTGAACCTGGAGCCTCCCCCCAAAAAATAAATAAATAAAAGGACTGTATGCTAGATATCTGTTTTTCTATAATTACAAACTAGAACTTGTCTTGGGGAAAGCAGAAGAACCAGTGCAAAATTGTGAGCTCCCTCTAATCTTTGGTGTGGTCCAGAAGGATAGGGTGACAGAAGTATTAAAAGCCACCAAGAATTAAGGAAAGCCAAGATGGATACAATGTCCCCATCCCACTTCCATTAGAGATAATCCATATCAATGCAGGGGTGGGTTGCTGCTGGCATTACTGCCAGTTCAGTGCACATACAGTTGCCCATAGGTAGGTCTGTGCATGCACAGAACATTAAAAAATGGAGGAAAAAACCCATGCCGAATCGACCGGGGAACCAGTTCGGAGGCGTGGCAGGCCTGGGTCACTGCTGGTCCAGTGACCCAGGCCAGCAAAGCACTACCAGTTCAGCTAAACCGGTCCAAACTGGGAGGAACCCACCACTGGATCAATGCCGTTTTGATTCTGTGCCAATCTGAAACCTGACTAAAAAGGGTCTAGATAATCAATTTTCTCCAGGATTCTTTGAAGCTGCAGTTGAACCACCTTCTCAACAGCCTACTCTATGAAAGAAAGAATGGAGTTGTTGTTCAAACAACAACTTCATAAAGACAGGGTAAATCGCAGCCTCTTTAAACAATAGTGGGACACCCCCCCCCCATCTTTCAAAATGAATTCACCACTGCAAAGAACATCAATGTCATCTCTTGGAAAGCATTTACTAACCAAAAGGGCCATGAGTCCAACACACAAATGGCTGAGTTAACAATTCCAAGAATCTTGCCCATGTCATTAAAATCAACAACCTCAAGCTCAACCCAGATAACCAAATCAGCCTCGATGGGATCAGGATCAAAGGCAAAGTCAAGCTTGAAGCAGACCCAAGTGACTTTAGTTGACAAATATCTAACAAATTTTTCATAGTAGCCCTGAAGGAAAGTCTCCAATTCAACCTTTCTCAGGCAGAACTGTGTCACTTTAACTGGATCACTAAGCAGCTATGTGTGAATACAATAAGGAAGAGAAATACTCATGGTTTATTGCCCTTACAGCTACAAGGTAGTCCCTAACAGCAACTCAAACTTGTATTTGGTCAGGTTCACTCATTGTTGACCTCCAAAAATGCTTGTAGTATTGTTCCAGAGTTTCTTGCACTTCATTTCCTCTAGTTCCTTCGTAAAGCAAGGAACTAAGAATCCGAGATCCATTAGAAGAGGCCACATTGTGATGATTTGATCCAAAGCCCTAACAGCCTCTTCATTTGAAGTAGTCACTCAGAATGTGCAGAACAATCAAAAACTCACTCTGAAAACCAATGGGATCCATGAGTCACTTGAGACAGAGCAGGTGAATAGGTTTAACCTCTCTTTAATTGGAGCAACAGCAGGGGATTCTAGGGCAAAGAGAATGTGTTCTAACTATGACATAGCCGAATAATAACCATTATATGTCAGTTCCACTGCCATCAGGGTGGACATAAACTTCTGAACTATCTCAGACTTCACACCCCTAGACAAGGCAACTTGAAGTCTTCCAAGATCATAAGCTTAGCGAACTTGATTGTCAACTAAGCCAAAGAATCAAGGAGCTTAAGCAGGGAGATAACAGTGAAGCAGGAGGTTAGTAAGGAGCAACAATCATCTATCAGAAGAATAACTCTTTGAAAATGAAACACAAGGGAACAGGTTTCGTAAGATGAGGATAGATAGATAGATATTTTTGTACACACATTTTTAGGTATGTTGATCCCTCAAAATAATATGTTGATCAACATAAAATACCAATGTATTTCTGCATTACTATATACAAAATGAAAAAGCCCACAAATGATGTCTGAAGCAAAACTAGATTGCATTCTAAACAACAACTTACTATTCTGGTAAGAAAGAAATAACCGACAGGCAACTGAAGACTGTTTAGAGACTGAAGAGACAAAATATTATCTGTATCAAAGAGTAAATATCAGGAAATACTCTTCCTTTTTTTTTTTCATCAGTGTAACCATGGTAATCTAAAGCTCCCTGTGAAATCTGCTAACTTCCACTACTGTAAAAATAAGGAGGCTTCTAATGTTAAGAGTATAGATTGTAATTATTTTAGCAGAATTCTCATCAATAAACAAATATGAAATAGATAGAAATTATATTGCAAATAAAAAGACATGGTTAAGTTCCAAACTTGAAACAGGGATGAAAGAGTGATGAATTTATGTGATTTGCAGGGTAACAGGATTTTTATATAACAACAACATTCACTAATTTGGAAGGGGGATTAGAATATACAATGAAATGTCAGTTCATTAAGTGAAATGATTGATTAATTTGGAACATAGTTGGAAATAATGAAAGTATACCTAGTGAAAAATATGAAAAACATCTTAAATAATCTGATAAATGCTAATTATGGGAACAGTAAAGAAATCAGGTAGCTTCAACCAGGTGGCAATCTTTAATTAAACACTTGCCCTTGTTACTATGGCATTATAACATGCTGAACACAGGGATACAAACTATCTTGTTAGCCTTCTCAAGAGATAGGTAGAGGGGCTTTTCTACTGGAGTGCAGCAGCACTAGCCAATGGATGGGTTTTTCAAATAGTTTTCATAAAAATTCCCACAAATTTCACATTTCAAGCAAGGGACAATTGTGAATGTTTTTTCAAGAGAACTTGCTTTCTCATCTGGAAAAATAACAATTTGAAAACTGTTTCAAATTAAGATTGTTACTTCTGTGATAATTATCTATTCTCTATAATAAAAGCTACATATCTAAAAGAGAACAGTATAATGACCTGCAAAAATAATCCTTTTACTATTTTTTTTAAATATATCTACCAGTAAAGAAATACTGATGTTGTACTCAGTAACTTACAGCTGTTAGTGTCATTAGCAACAGCTATGATGCCCATAGGTTGATGTGGGATATCAGATCTAAGAATTTTTGTATCTCCACCTGTATATTTATTGGATCGCAGTATAGCTCTTCTCACCCAGTCTGTCCAGAAGATCCAAGCATCGTATACAGCTAGACTGAGAAAAGTGCCAGGTCCAGATCTGACTATTACCTGATTAGAAAAATAAAGGGATTAATTAAATGTAAAATTATCTATTTTTCAGTATTTCTGTTTTATTTTTAATTACCGTATTTTTCGGAGTATAAGACACACTGGAGTATAAGATGCACTGGAGTATAAGACGCACCAATCTCTTTCCCGAGTAGCCGACAGGAGCATGTGATTCATAGCGCTTGGAATATTTCAGTTTGGGGATGGCTTTGCCGCTCTTTTTTTGGCCTCTCCCCACCCCTTTGAGTGGAGAAAACTCATTTGAGGAATGAAAATCTGGAGCAACACCCCACTTCAAGTCAAGGTTGAGGTCTGATCTTCTCCCATTAGGAGACAGCCAAAGTCATCCCTGTCTTTGGTGCCAGGAGGCTTCACAGGGAGGCCTGCTAGGAACAAAACAAGGGTCACACGTGCATGCCTGGGGGTGGGTGGGGGTGAGGAAGCACCCAAAACTGGACATAGGGGAGCTGTGCTACACTGCTCCACCCCCCTGAATGTGCGCCCTCCCCCCACGCATGCACCTGCAACCTCCTCCTACTCACCACACATTCACATGTGTCTTCTGCTGACACTAGAGATCCAAAAATCAGCTGGCTGGCGGAAGACACGGGCATGCACAGTGGATCTGAGCTGGGCAACTGCTTGTGTGCCAGCAAAAGGGCTCTGCGTGCCACCTATGGCACACGTGCCATAGGTTCACCATCATGGTCCTAGAAATAGCACTCCTCTTGAGACTATAGCGGGCTCTGTTTTTTTAAGGAAGATCCATTTGTTTATGGAGTTTGGGGAGTCTCCTTAAAAAACAGAGCCCCATATAGTCTCACAAGAAGTGCTACTTGCTAGAAGAATAACATGAAGTTATCAAAAGGCTGGCAGTCTCTGTAAAAAACTTGAGCTTCGTATTGCATGGCTTTGGCCAGCCTTCTGTGCAAAAATTAAAAGGTAACTTGGGTGCTACTTGGCCTTGAATCTCGCTGAGGAACAGGTTGAGTCCTGCAAGTAGGCCAGGGCCTACAGACTGTAACTACCCTCTGGGTAACTTCTTTAGGATCCCTTGTGTAACTGAGTGGCCAGCTTGAGAGTATGCCGCGGCTTGGTGGAATCGTGAGGGGAATAGGGAGGCCTTGGAAGGCCCAACCAAGACCGGGAAGGATGAAAGATGGTGTGTGTGTGTGTGTGTGTGTGTGTGTGTGTGTGTGTGTGTGTGTTGATGTATCCCTACAGTTGGTCACTGCATGGGTGAAACATGGTAGGGAATTGCAGCGGCCATAACTTTGAACTTGGGTCATGCCTTTGGGGGGGGTATGTCATACCTTTGAATGGTTGCTAAGTGACCAGTTGTAGGTCTAAGACTACCTGTACCTGTTTTCTAGGATCACCTAGGAAGCATTGTATGATGTTAATACAGTATGGCATATACACAACTTTTGGATACATAAGGATGAAATTACATTGTGGTTTGTATGTTAAAATTCACAATAAAATTGTATTTCACACGTGAACACCTCAATAAAATAGAAATAAATAATAATTATTATCTGGTCATTATTATACAGAAATTAGACATATATATTAACAGAAAATTAAATTGTGCTAGTAAGATTGAAGGACAAAAAAATTCTAGAATTGGCATTAAACAGATTTATTATAACAATAAGAACTTCAAATATCTCCTCACGAACTTAAAATAGAAAACTATAGTTTGTTCACATTTGAAATGTTCCTATACACTTTATACCATTTCTCTAATTGGCATAAACCTCACTAGAAAAAAGTTAAGTACCTTCCCAGTCACCAATATTTTCCCATTCTACTATCCATCTAGATATTATTATTACCTCTTTTATTCATTAAACATGAAACTCAGTCAACTGAACATTTAAAAATGTATCACAAATATCATTGACTGGTCCTGATGTTGCTGCCAACATCCTAGGTATCAACCATTTATCTTCTTAAAATGTATGATGTTCTGATTAGCACAGTTTCTTGC
The DNA here is from genome assembly GCF_051295495.1 of Thamnophis sirtalis. Lineage (NCBI taxonomy): Eukaryota > Metazoa > Chordata > Lepidosauria > Squamata > Natricidae > Thamnophis > Thamnophis sirtalis. The sequence goes on along the minus strand of NW_028261381.1, from coordinate 41,155,246 downwards.
AGTTCCGCTGGTGTTATTGCAGGAAGCTGCTGCTGCTGCTGTTGTTGTTATTGTTGTTGTTGTTGTTGTTATTAGGATGCAAAATAAATATTACAGTTATTTATTTATAGAATATCAATACATTACTAAAAGTTAGTTTTATGATCTTACATTTCTGTGTGATCCATCATATTCACATCTTTCTATTTTTCCCAAACTACCATCGGAAAAATACAGTTTCTCAGCCCTGTGATCAATGGCAAGTCCATTTGGTGTTAAGATGTCATTGCTGATTACAACTTGTGCATTTTTGCCATTCAATGTAGCTCTCATGATGCTTGGATGCTGCTCATTCCAATTAGTCCAAAACATTAAACTAAAAGCAAAACATAATTTCCACATTAAAAATACATTTCACTTATAAATAGCATAACATAATGTATATATAAATCACAACTAACAATACATCAATAGGGTGCAAACTAGTGTTTCGTGGAGTAATACTAGTAAAAAATAAAAGTACCTTGTAATATTCATATATTCTATAGAGCATTGATTGGCAAATACAAGGAAAAATTTGAGAGTACAGAAATTTGGTAAGTTTAAAGAAAAATAATTATTATGTTACATTAAAATGCTCAGTAATGATTTAACAGCTACTTTTGTGTGTGTATGGAAAAAAAATGTCTAACATTCAAGCACTATAGCAAAATGTAAGTTGCCATCACTCTTTGGAGAACTTTTGGGAATACAAAACCTTAGTGGATTGATCACACAGTACACAACACTTCAGTAAGAATTTAATTTTTACCTAGCATGATAATAGAATGAGATGAATGAATAAATAAAAAATAAGACAAAAATGA